>NC_092167.1:33641364-33821364 GCF_045791955.1 Oncorhynchus clarkii lewisi
TAGTAGTAGTAGTAGTAGCGGTGTAATAGTAGCAGTGGCGGTGTAATAGTAGTAGTAGTAGTAGTAGCGGTGTAATAGTAGCAGTAGCGGTGTAATAGTAGCAGTAGCGGTGTAATAGTAGTAGTAGTAGTAGTAGTAGCGGTGTAATAGTAGCAGTAGCGGTGTAATAGTAGCAGTAGCGGTGTAATAGTAGTAGTAGTAGTAGTAGTAGCAGCGGTGTAATAGTAGCAGCGGCGGTGTAATAGTAGTAGTAGTAGTAGCGGTGTAGTAGTAGCGGTGTAGTAGTAGTAGTAGTAGTAGTAGTAGTAGCGGTGTAATAGTAGCAGTGGCGGTGTAATAGTAGCAGTAGTAGTAGCGGTGTAGTAGTAGTAGTAGTAGTAGCGGTGTAATAGTAGCAGCGGCGGTGTAATAGTAGTAGTAGTAACGGTGTAATAGTAGCAGTAGTAGTGTAATAGTAGTAGCGGTGTAATAGTAGCAGTAGTATTGTAATAGTAGTAGTAGTAGTAGCGGTGTAATAGTAGCAGTAGCGGTGTAATAGTAGTAGTAGTAGCGGTGTAATAGTAGTAGTAGCAGTGTAATAGTAGTAGCGGTGTAATAGTAGCAGTAGTATTGTAATAGTAGTAGTAGTAGTAGCGGTGTAATAGTAGTAGTAGCGGTGTAATAGTAGCAGTAGCGGTGTAATAGTAGTAGTAGTAGCGGTGTAATAGTAGTAGTAGCGGTGTAATAGTAGCAGTAGCTGTGTAATAGTAGTAGTAGTAGTAGTAGCGGTGTAATAGTAGCAGTGGCGGTGTAATAGTAGTAGTAGTAGTAGCGGTGTAATAGTAGCAGTAGTAGTGTAATAGTAGTAGCGGTGTAATAGTAGCAGTAGTATTGTAATAGTAGCAGTAGCGGTGCAATAGTAGTAGTAGTAGTAGTAGCGGTGTAGTAGTAGTAGCGGTGTAATAGTCGTAGTAGTAGTAGCGGTGTAATAGTAGTAGTAGCGGTGTAATAGTAGTAGTAGCGGTGTAATAGTAGTAGTAGTAGCAGTGTAATAGTAGTAGCCGTGTAATAGTAGTGTGGTATAATAATAGTAGCAGTAGTGTAATAGCAGTAGTGTAATAGCAGTAGCGGTGTAATAGTAGTAACGGTGTAATAGTAGTAGTGGTGTAATAGTAGTAGTAGTAGCAATAGCAGCAGTAGTGTATTAGTTGAAGTGGAAGTGTGTGTGTGTGTGTGGTAGTGGTGTAGTAGTAGCATCAGTAGTAGTAGTGGTGTAGTAGTGGTGTAATAGTAGCATCAGTGGTGGTAGTAGTGGTGCAATAGTAGCATCAGTGGTGGTAGTAGTGGTGTAATAGTAGCATCAGTAGTAGTAGTAGTGGTGTAGTAGTAGCATCAGTAGTAGTAGTAGTAGTGGTGTAGTAGTAGCATCAGTAGTAGTAGTAGTAGTAGTAGCGGTGTAATATTAGCATCAGTAGTAGTAGTGGTGTAGTCCTAGTAGTAGTAGTGGTGTAGTAGTAGCATCAGTAGTAGTAGTGGTGGTGTAATATTAGCAGCAGTAGTAGTAGTGGTGTAATATTAGCAGCAGTAGTAGTAGTGGTGTAGTAGTAGTAGTGGTGTAGTAGTACCGGTGTAGTATTAGTAGTAGTAGTGGTGTAGTAGTAGCATCAGTAGTAATAGTAATAGCGGTGTAATATTGGCATCAGTAGTAGTAGTGGTGTAGTCGTAGTAGTAGTAATAGTGGTGTAATATTAGCATCAGTAGTAGTTGTAGTAATAGTGGTGTAATATTAGCATCAGCAGTAGTAGTGGTGTAGTAGTAGTGGTGTAGTAGTAGTAGTGGTGTAGAAGTAGCGCTGTAGTATTAGTAGTAGAACCAGTAGTAGTAGTGATGAGACTTCATCTTGGTCATTGCAACCACCCATTTCATAAGACTGAGCACCGTGTGGCTTCCTCCTCCTCACCTTGTTCTCTTTGATATAAAGTGCTAACATCTCCTCTCGGCCGTAGCGATACTCGGCCAGCTTGTACTTTGGCATGGCGGGGGAAGGAGGGGGGGACGTCACACTCCCCCCACTGGATAGTGCACGGAGCCTGGGGGAGGAAGGAGGAGGATGAGGGGCACAGGAGGGAGGAGAACAAAGTCAACACACACACACACACGATGAAACGGGCTAAATACAAAGACATGTCGTGACGCAAGCAATAGCACTATTGTACAGACATTTGACAAAAGCCCTATTTGGACGGGATAAGTTTTACTGGGGGAGCTCAGGTAATGTAATCATGTGCACGAGCATAAATCACCACATCCATCATTTTTGTCTTGTCCGAATCTTCCATGGCAGTAATTTTTACTTGGCAGGAAGGTTGTTATCCCAGCCCTAAAAACCTAGTGTTTTCAGCAAACTCCCAGGTCCTCTTATAATACTTATCCCGTGCGAATCGTCATCCCTGTGTTTTGAGGGATATTACAGAGTTTAACAGGTGCTGCACCCAGTTGGGGTAAGAACATGGGACCAAATTGAAAGCGCTATGCACATAGACTACAGATGAAAGATCTGTTTTGTTACATATCAACTTTCCTAGTGCCGTGCTTCTCTCTTAAAAGATTTGTTGGACGATATTGTGCCGATGAACTGATAAATTGCCAAATGTCAGTTAATTAAATGTCTGCATAGGTTACAGATCATGGTTCACGCATTATTATTTAGACTTTCTCTGAACTGAAGGCCATTAGGTCAACATTAGGCTATCCCTAGACACTTCAAATACCTTCACGCCTAGAAGAGCCTCCAGGCTTCCGTCATACCGGTCCCATTTTTAAATATTGAAAATAAATAATTAACGGGGCAGTTTGGTCAAACTAATCCAGTCCGAATCGTCCACTGGAAAAAACGGACACGCTGGAGTAATAATTACATAAGCAACGTTCTATAGTAACAGTAGTCCCGTGCAGATAGGGCTAAAGCCACTACGACAGAAGGTACTTTTGAAGAAAAAGGGAAGGAAGAGGGTATGGACGTGTGTGTGTTGCCACACGGAAAGCGAGGTCTGAGGAGTGATCTGGGCCCGTATCCACAAAGTGTCTCAGAGTAGGAATGCTAGGGTCTATCCATTCCATATAGTCCAATGTTATTCGTTACGATCAAAAATACAAAACTGATCCAAGATCAGCACGTCTACTTTGAGACTCTTTGTGGATACGGTCCATGTTGGTTGGTGGAGCACTAAAATGCACACGGCACAGCAGCCATCCAGAAGTCACAGTCTATTAAAAAGGTGTCCAACCACTGGCCTGCTACCAAACCAAGGCCTACGCCTCCCTCCTCAAATGAATCTCCACACAAACATTTATGAGGGCTCAGCAGCCAGGAGAGGAGGAGGAAATGGACAGAATAGGAGAAGAGGAGCAAGAGGGTAAGGGAAGGAATGGATTTTTTAAAGCCTGTTCAGTACGGAGTAGAAAGTGGTAAGAACAGAGCAGCAAGAGAGGAAGAGAGGTAGATGGACAGAAGTGTTCAAGAACAAAAAGACGAGTTACCATTCTGGGCCGAAGTTAAGTGTCTCAGCAGTCATATTCCTCACGTCTTTACAGAGCTGAGTATCTGGAAACAGGAGCAAGAAAAGGATTCATCTGAGAGTGACACACACACCGTGGTTTCCGTTAGCCGGTAATTGCCGGCTTTTGGCCGATAAAAATAAATGTCAAAAGCCGATAAATGAAATTGCCGCTGGCCAATTGTCCGGAAGAGAAACTACATTTAAAAAAATCACATTGTGAAATAAAGCTTTTTAACCTATTCATTGATGGAAATACATTTGACTGGTCATGCTTATCAATCTATAAGGTCATTTGCATAATTTAGTGGAATTAAATTGCCGTGTGTACAGTATATTCGTTATGCATTTTATTTATTCATCGCACGCGTACAGCATACAGAGCGCTTGAACTGAAAATCTGTCAGGCAGCGCGAGAGCTGCTGCTACAGCATCTCAAACAGCAAATGCATAGGCAACGGAAAGCCGGCTTCGTCAGCACGTCACACATCTCTTTGCAATGAGCTGGAGGCAGTATGCATTTTGAAAACGTAATTTTAAAATAGTTTGAAACCGGCACGAATTACTACATATTATGAAGCATGTCTTTACCTTGCTTCAAAGTAGCCTAGCCAACATCAGACCAGATCTGTGGAGGAAACTATTTTAAATATAAACTTTCTTTCATTGTCCAGTAGCCAAATGCACAATCCTAGTCATATAGATAGATGGGTTAGCTGACAAGATCACTCAAACGATGGGCGCGCTTCAATGAGGCAGAAGTCAGCATGCTGTTGTGATTCTGGATGGCCAGATTGCTAGCAAGAATGTCAAGAAACCGCCATGTGGGAAATCGTAAGTGGCTTGTTTTAGCTCCTTTCATCTTGTTCTCGATACCATGTCTTGTTTCGAGGTGTTTTGACTGATTTCATGTCAATGCTAATATGGCTAAAATTCACTAGCTAACCAACGACTGTAACAATGTATTTGAGAGACAAGTTACGTTGTTTTTCTTCTTCTGGTTATCTTGATCTCCCTCTTAAGTCATTTGTGTGTCATTTCATCAAACAGGGAGCTTCAAGCATCAGACAAGCTCAACACATATATAGCGGATTTGATTGAAAACACACATAGGGTGTGTCTATATGGAAAAATACACATTCGAACAGAGGACTTTCAGTTGACCAAGATTACTTGTAGTCGGGGACAGCCCTACATCATTGCATCCTCGACTTGCATGTTCTGTAGAATTAGCCTAATCTGTCATTGTGAGCACCGTGGATGGACGGCCTAATCAGGTTACGCACCCAATGCATATGGGTCCTGTAAAGTTCTCAAATGTCTGGTAAATTAAAAATGCTGCAGGTCAAATGTCCAGTGCCACATTTTCCTGACGGAAACCCTGACACACACCGACTAACAAATGCCATGCTCGCGCACAAACACACACACACACACAGCTCTTACCCTGTCCAGAAGAGTGGACCAGGCTGGACTTCGCTGGACCAGGCTAGGACTGGCTTAGAAGGCTGAGTGAGAAGGCTGAGTGGTGCTTACACAGCTGTGGTAACAGAGCTCCCCAACACACACAGAGATAGAGAATAGCTGCCTGTTTCAGGTGTGTATAGGGGATAGAGTACTGGTATGGATATGAGGACAGTTTGGAAGAAGCCTCTGCTCACAACTGGGAAAAAAAGTCGTAAAAAGAAAAACAAAACTGGAATAATCCGAAAACGAGTTGACGAAACAAACAAAATAAAATACTCGATAGTAACAATAATGATTACGACAACAGCAGTAATATCACATTTGACATGAAAAAAAAAAAGAAGATTAATCTCGATTTAAATCAAAACGCAGGGGAAAACAGAACAGGCTGCTGGAACAGCTGCTAGGAGCAGACGCGACTCTCTCCCTCCTTCTCTCCCACTTTTCTCTCCTGTCGTTTCCTCTCCGACTGAAACGTGGCTTGACTGACCCTCTAGGTGACGACACCTTTGATTCCTGTCCACCTCCCTTCAAACTGCTGTAAACATCAAGAAAAGAGAAAGAGAGTGAGCGATAGCAAGTAGAGAGAAACAGACAGAGAAACAAACACACCCAGTCACAGCTTGGCAGACAGGACATCTATGTAGTTGAATTTGTGTTGGAACGACACATTTTTAATGCAGTTTGGACTGCTTAGAAAGAGTGTTGATAGAGTCAACTTGTTTAAGCATTTAACATTTTTTCACATGTATTTTTCCGTAGAATAAGATGGCTACTGTAGCCTTCCACTGAGAACGTTTGGGTTTATTCATGTCCATTTGATGCAAATTAATAATCAACATCGCAAGAGCTTTGCCATCAATAATAATTAACTTAGTAAACAACTTTCCATGTTTACAGAATGTGCGCCCCCAGTGACTAATACAATAGTGATGACACCATTTTGCAAAAACAATGCACCTGGTTGGAGACGGCACCTGCAAACGTCATGGCAACAACAATATCCAAGCAACAGAATGCCACCCCCAGGCTTTGCAGTAAAAACAGACACCCAACAGACAGACACCTAGCATTGCTGCTCCCATAGAGTTTGAAAAGCCCCTCACACTATAGAAATCTTGTCAGGTGATTGTAATTCTATGGCTTCTCCTCTTCTTGAGATGCACAGCTAAGAATAGGTGGACTAGCAGCTAATTAAATCATTCCAGGGATGTGCATGTCTCCTTTCATGAACGGTTCGATATGCATTTAGAAACAGTGGCGCCGATAAGATACAGGAACGATATGTTTTAGTTTGAAACTATTCAGTAAGAGTCGGTTTGATTAGGAGGCACAAATGAATGCAATTCGGCTCGATGCACTAACATTTTCCATTTTAAAATAGTGTCTGCTGCTTACGAGAGCTCAGGGGCTGGGCCTCTCGGAGCTGGATCTGTCTGCGATAACTTCTCTAAACTGAGTGGCTATTTGTTAGTGTCCATGTATGTGGGTACCTTTGCCATAGTGCAGACAGAGCAGCTACCACCCCACTATCAGATTAGGGGTGGGGGCAATTCCCACTTTTTAAAAAATCTGAAATCACCATCAACCACTGATTAACTGGTCATTTTCAGATAAAATTGTTGTGAGCTAGTACTATGACAATATTTATCTTTAGAAATTATCATGGCATTTAGCCAATTAATATAATGCAGCTTTGGATTTTACCGCCGTCTGAAAAGCAAATGGTTAAAACCGTTTGTAATTTTACTAAGTTTCTATGGCTCAAAAAAAAAAAAAAAGATTGCTGTCCTTTATGAAATGACCCGGTTCATGTAAAAATGACCAAATACACTGACTGTTTAAAGCAAACTACCGAAACGTTCTTATGGTGAACCTGAACATTCGAAAACCCCAATCAGCAGATGGATACGAGTTGTGTCCACTCCGGTAGACTAAAAATACTATGGTAAAAATTTTAAAAAAATAAATAAATACACTTCTACACCGCATTTGGTGACAATTAGTTGAGTGACAAGCAAATTAATAAAACCTATGATTTGACACTCTGAAAGCCATTCAGCATCTGAATGCTGAAGGTGCCATGCAGATGTCCAAATAGCCTATTAGAACAGAGATAGATTTGCTCGTGCCAACGATAGGTAGGCCCATCTCCCTCACCGCGTGCACAGCTGTTATTCTGAGAGTCACATGCATAAAAGTTCTATAGGATAGGCTACTGAACTGAAGGAGAGGAAGCATCAGTCACAACAGATGAGGGTTTTTTTTCAGAATAAAACAAAACACAACACTTGAACGGGAACTGATTCATATCAGTGAATCTTACATCCATACATAATTAATCTATAAAAAGGGTGTTGACACAGAAAAAGGCCCCTACCTACACAAAACAGCATATTAACAATAAGCAGAATGAAGCAGACAACAAAACACAAAAAAATCCTAGATAAAGTTGAATATTTTTTATAATATTTTCAGTGTGCTCTAAAATATAGAGTATGTCTAGATTCTGAAATTAAAAATGTTCACATTAATTTATTCAACATTAAAAATATGAAAATCTCAAAAGTAACCTTTTAATTTTTTGTTTGGAACAATATACATCTTCAAACAAGTCAGCTTTCCAGAGTAAGATCTCTAGTACTTGGGAAGATGACCCATTTTATACATAGATATTGCCATTATATGTCATTAACCAATCAGGATAGCACATGAAGCAAATCATCAGCAGAGTTCCCTTTGAATCCATGTTCCCACGCACTGTGTTGGTGTTGCTCATAACTTCAAAATTAGCAGAAAGCCCAGTCTGGAAATGTAATGAACTTGAAGAGTATATTGTGCCAAACCATGTGTTAAAATTAACTAAATCAACAAGGGTACTTTTGAGATATTCATTTTAATATTTTTTATTGTTTGTATTTATCAAGGATTCTCATCAGTTTCTTCCAATGCAACAGATAATGTTGCTGGACCCTAGGAAGAGTAAGGCAGTTATATACAATTTAAAATATTACATTACATTTAACATCTTTCACAACACATTACGTGTGTGTTCTCTACTACCACATACAGTTCATTCGGAAAGTATTAAGACTCCCTAACATTCAGAATTTTGTTACATTACAGCCTTATTCTAAAATGGATTAAAAATGTCCCTCCCCTCATCTACACACAATACCCCATAATGACAAAGCAAAAACTGTTTTTTATACGTTTTTAAATATCACATTTACATAAATATTCAGACCCTTTACTCAGTACTTTGTTGAAGCACTTTTGGCAGCGATTACAGCCTCGAGTCTTCTTGGATATGATGCTACAAGCTTGGCACACCAGTATTTGGGGAGTTTATCACATTCTTCTCTGCAGATTCTCTAAAGCTCTGTCAGGGTGTGTCGCAGCCATCCGCGACCGGAAGACCCATGAGGCGGTGAACAATTGGTCCAGCATCGTCCGGGTTGGGGGAGGATGTCCTTGTCCCATCGCGCTCTAGTGACACCTGTGGCGGGCCAGGCGCATGCAGTTCTACATTGTTTCCTCTGACTCATTCATGCGGCTGGCCTCCGGGTTAAGCAAGCAGTGTGTCAAGACGCAGTGCAGCTTGGCAGGGTTGTGTTTCAGAGGATGCATGGCTCTCGACCTTCGCCTCTCCTGAGTCCGTAGGGGAGTTGCAGCGATGGGACAAGACTAACTACCAATTAGATATCATGAAATTGGGGGGAAAAAGTACACACGGGATGAAGTCCAGGATCTGGCTGGGCCACTCAAGGACATTGAGATCTGTCCCGAAGCCACTCCTGCGTTCTCTTACTGTGTGCTTAGGGTCGTTGTCGTGTTGTAAGGTGAACCTTCGTCCCAGTCTGAGGTCCTGAGCAGATCTCTGTACTTTTCGCTGTTCATCTTTCTCTCAATCCTGACTGGCCTCCCAGTCCCTGATGCTGAAAAACACCCCACATCATGATGCTGCCACCACCATGCTTCACCGTAGGAATGGTGCCAGGTTGCCTCCATACGCAATGCTTGGTGTTCAGGCCATAGAGTTCAATCTTCATTTCATCAGACCAGAGAAGCTTGTTTCTCATTGTCTAAGAGTCTTTAGGTGCCTTTTGGCAAACTCCAAGTGGGCTGTCATGTGCCTTTTACTGAGGAGTGGCTTCCTTCTGGCCACTCTACCATAAAGGCCTGATTGGAGGAGTGCTGCAGAGATGGTTGTCCTTCTGGAAGATTCTCCTTTCTCCACAGAGGAACTCTGGAGCTCTGTCAGAGTGATCATCGGGTTCTTGGTCACCTCCCTGACCAAGGCCCTACTCCCCGGATTTCTCAGTTTGGCCGGGCGACCAGCTCTAGGAAGAGTCTTGGTGGCTCCAAACTTCTTCCATTTAAGAATGATGGAGGCTACGGTGTCCTTGGGGACCTTCAATGTTGCAAACATAATTTGGTACACTTCCCCAGATCTGTGCCCCGACACAATCCTGTCTCGGAGCTCTACGGACAATTCTTTCAACCCCAATCACTTGAATTGACCATAGGTGGACTCCCAAGTTGTAGAAATATCTCAAGGATGATCAATGGAAACAGGATGCACGTTAGCTCAATTTCGAGTCTCATAGCAAAGGGTCTGAATACTTATGTAAATAAGGTATGTTTTTTTAATATAAATGTCTAAAAACCTGTTTTTGCATTGTCATTATGGGGTATTGTGTCGATTGATTAAATAAACAATTCTCCTCATCAATTTTAGATTAAGGCTGTAACGAAACAAAATGTGAAAAAAGGGAAGGGGTCTGAATACTTTCCAAACACTGTATATTCTGGCCCCACCCTTGCTACTATAACAGCCTCCACTCTTCTGGGAAGGCTTTCCACTAGATGTTGGAACATTGCTGCAGGGACTTGCTTCCATTCAGCCACAAGAGCATTAGTGAGCTGGGGCACAGATGTTGGGCAATTAGGCCTGGCTCATAGTCAGCGTTCCAATTCATCCCAAAGGTGTTTGATGGGGTTCAGGTCAGGGCTCTGTGCAGGCCAGTCAAGTTTTTCCACACCAATCTTGACAAACCATTTCTGTATGGACCTTGCTTTGTGCATGGGGGCAATTGTCATGCTGAAACAGGAAAGGGCCTTCACCAAACTGTTGCCACAAAGTTGGATGCACAGAATCGTCTAGAATGTCATTGTACACTGTAGGGTTAAAATTTCCCTTCACTGGAACTTATGGGGCAAAACCATGAAAAACAGCCCTAGACCATACTCCTCCTCTACCAAAACTTCACAGTTGGCACGATGCACTCTGCAAGGTAACGTTCTCCTGGACAGATTCGTTCTTTGGACTGCCAGATGGCGAAGCGTGATTCATCACTCCAGAGAACATGTTTCCACTGCTCCAAGGTCCACAGGCTTTGTTTTTTGTTGTTAAATTTATCCTTTATTTAACTAGGCAAGTCAGGTAAGAACAAATTCTTATTTACAATGACGGCCTACCAGGGAACCGTGGGTTACCTTCCTTGTTCAGGGGTAGAACGCCAGATGTTTACCTTGTCAGCTCGGGATTTGATCCAGCAACCTTTTGGTTATTGGCCCAACACTCTAACCACTCGGCTACACCCCTCCAGCTGACTCTTGGCATTGCGCATGATGATCTTAGGCTTGCTTGTGTGTGACTGCTCGGCCATGGAAACCTATTTCATGAAGCTCACAACGAACCGTTCTTGTGCTGACGTTGCTTCCAGAGGCAGTTTGGAACTTGATAGTGAGTGTTGCAACAGAGGACAGATGATTTTATGCACTACGTGCTTCAGCACTCGGTGGTCCACTCAACTTTTAAAAAAAATACCTAGACCAATCAAGGGCAGGCAAAGACTGGAAGTAGTTACGCAACATATCTAATACTAACAAATTAGATCAAGATTAACTTCTCACTATCCAGCCAGCTAACCGGCAAAAAGTTAGGGGTAAACAAACAGTGATGTAAGTATGATAGGACAGCTTTACAGTCAGTGTCAGCAGGCCCGGTAACAAATTAGTTTGGCAAAATAAATATCATGCAAATAATTTGTTGTTGTGACAGCCAAGTATGTTAATAACGACTTGTGAGCCTGCTGAAAATCTTTATTGAAACGACAACAAAAAAAATGTCAGTAGTTTGCTTAGGATGCCACCAAAAGTTAGGCAAATTACATGGGAGTAAGGAAGTACCCTACGGCTGTACCCTACTCGGGGCGTGGTCACGTTAAATCACGCCTCGTCTTGTGTATCTGTAATATTAGCAAGCAACAATGACAGTAAACACCATGGCCAACCCGTGTACCATGGGTCGGTTTAGGAAATACAGCTAGCTAGTAATGTATAGTAGGATTCAGGTGTTATTTTCAGCAAAATAAAGTCATACATACTATGTACTTGTTGCGGTCTTTCATGCCAGATAACTGATAAATATAGGTTTTCCTTAAACCATTGTGGCAATTCATTGATTTACTAGAGAATCTTGCTCGTTTGGAATTTAGTAGCAGCCACCATTGGGCCATGTAACGTTAGTAAGCAACGCGGACAAGACTCGAGCATCAAACACCTCTATCAGAAAAGGCACGGGACAATCGCTTGAGATAAAATGTTAAATAATTGTATTCAGATTGTTGCTTATCAATGAACAATTGTTTACCCAGCTAATAATATTTCAATGACATAACATTAACGATCAGTATCTGGCCGTGTAAGACATTCGGTTTCCATGCAAGGTTCAAATGACACAAGATATGGCGAAGGGGGCGGAGTGTCCGCGTGTGTGAATCAACGCACTCCCTTCCCTGGTCAATCCGCCGCCCCTACAACTCTACCCCGCTGCTTACTATGGCCTTCCACAACCCGAGCAAAACAAACCAATAAAACAGAAATGGTAACCAATAATGCCGTCGTTCTACGGCTCGCTCAGAGCCCCATCTTCTGAAACACCAATCATTTCATTAGAGAGAATTTAGGCACCTGACTCGCGTTTGTATGGGCCCTCTCAGATTAAAGTGATTTGCTAACTATGTAACGTTATAGATGACCGTGTCAACCATTCCCAAAAATGCTCAAAGAACCATAGCTTACCTTTGAATTAATGTAGTTTATTTATTTTTAAATACGTTTTGTTGTGTACAATCTTCGGTTTTAATTCATATGCATTGGTTTCCTTTCTCTTTCTGTAAACATCCTCCTCCAACAGAATGGTACTGATACTCTCATGAAGTCGTGTTCAATGTTTGATTTGTTTACCCCCTCTCCTACGGTCGCTGCGTGTTGATGTCCAGTCGAGAAGTCTGCTCCTTACTCTTGTTGTTTGTGTTTTCAGAGAAAGATGGCCGCCCTACTCACACCACGTGACGTAACATTGACTTGTGTTACGCGTTGTTTGCTAATGTTATGCTATTTTCAGACCAACCATCCCACTCTTGCACAGCATGTATAACTTATAATAATATAATGATTTGCAATTAGGCTGAATCTAATGCATTTTAGCGTGCTCGCAAGCGGTTGTCGTGGTATATCCGTAATCGAGCCACACACGTCAACACTGCACTTCACTTGGGTTGTTTACAGGGGGTGGGCGTTGTAACAACAGGGGTGTAATCGTTATGCAGATTATGTTGCAACCCGTTTACTCCAAACGGAAAACGTAAACGACAGTTTATATTGGTCAAATTCAGTTCGTTCCGTTTGTGCTGTTTCCGTTTTCTTTCTAAACAGTACACTGTTTCCGTAATGAATACGCCCCATATACTATTATCGCGGATATTCAATTTAACCATTATATTTCAAATGTAGCTTGGTAAGACTGCAAATATACGTTTTTATTTAACCAGTAATCAGAGGGTGGCGCAGCACTGTATTTGATATGTATTTTCATAATATTAACTGATGGAGGAGAACGTTTTCGTATTGATTACTTCCGGGGCACCTCTGTGTTTCCAGAAGTTCACAAACCTCTCAGGTTCTGAGTTCCCCAGCACGATAGAGTCAAAATTTGAATAATTTGGTTGCAAACCGTGATTGAAGGTACAGTCTGATTGCTTTCACGTTCTTATTTTGTCTTAACGTTAACTACCTTTGTTTGGAGTGACACATTTTAGCACAGAGTGTAACGGTTAAATTACATTACGTTCCAATCTAGATAACGTTAGCTAGCTACCAGTCGACCTCTCTGGTATTTGAGTATTTCAGAACCTTCAGTAAATTGGCTAAGCAGTTTATTTGCTGCCTGAAAGATGATTGTGTTGATCTTCCGTTCTTGTCATTGACATTTCCTTTCCTGTTGTTTTTGCCACCTATTACTGCAGTGCTCCATTCCATTACTTCCCTGTTTCTGACTGACTCAATCGTGATGACAGAACCACACAGCCCTATCTCTGCCTCCGTCCCCCAGACAACCCCAGGCATCATCATGCCCCCGGCCGACGGCAGTGGCACAGCGGTGGAGATGGACCCTGTGGAGTACACCCTCCGCAAGCGTCTCCCCAGGAAGCTGCCCAAGCGCCGTAATGACGTGTACGTCAACATGAAGACAGACTTCCGGGCCCAGCTGGCCCGCTGCCAGAAGCTGCTGGAGGGAGGAGGCCACAGGGAGATCTGCGTCCATGGTCTGGGCCTGGCCATCAATAGGGCCATCAACATCGCCCTGCAGCTCCAGGCCAGCAGCCAGGGGGCACTACAGCTGGCGGCCAACACGTCTACAGTGGAGCTGGTGGACGATCTGGAGCCTGAGGACCCGGACGAGGCGGGGGAACCCATGACACGCACTCGGAATAATTCGGCTATTCATATCAAAGTGTTCTACCCAGACCCACAGTGACCCGAAACGCATCACCATCAGTCCTAGCTCGGATATGGCTAGCTACCTCCATTGTCATGGTGTCTGTAATATAGTAATGGAGGCTAGTCATACCTCACTCGTATCTCACCTGGTTAATCCTGCCGGATATCCTAACCCTCTGCGGTGGCTGTTATCCAGATGTGGGGAATAATGAGAAGTGTCTATGAACTGAGCTGATTTCAGAGCTTTTGGAAGCTCTTTCTCAGCTTTGTCATTTTGTTATGCATGTCAGTCAGAGAAGTGTATTTGTTAGTATCAAGATGTGATGTTTCATGCCATCATTTCCAATCCCTCACTGCCTGAAAAAAAGAACTCCCATAGGAAATGGGACAGACCACACTAAGGCTGCATTTACACAGGCAGCCCAATTCTGATATTTTTTCCACTAATGGGTCTTTTGACCAATCAAATCAGATATTTTCACATGAGCTCTTTTAAGAACTGATCTTAGTGGGGAAAGAATATCAGCGTTGGGCTACCTTTTGTAAACGCAGCATAACTCATGCGAGCTACAATACTCCTGTTCCACATGGGAATACATGCTCTGAAAAGGATGTGGATTTAAAGCTTACATAAAACCTTGTAGATTTTTTAAAAGTGTAATCACTGAATATTAGTTGACTATGGGAATTAAGTCATATTTTTTTGTAATTTGCTGGTCAGATTTAAGTTTCCCAACTATATATGCAATTATGCATTTTACTTACCAATGCCAAACATTTGACATACAAATTCTGTCAAGTCAGTAAATGTTAGTTTTTTTTACATCATACAAATGTATGTTTTTAGCTTCAGTATTTGAATGTATATACAGTATTTATTGTACATGTGTAATAAAATAAGGAAAGTACAGAAGTTTTTTTCATGAAACATTAAGTGTAAAACTGACAATCATCCAGTCATTTTTGCAGTTAGTAACAGTGAATCTCCACTAGGTGGCATTCGAATGCTTCTTTCGTGCACTGCTTACACTACTCATATCTTTTTTACCTTTATTTAACTAGGCAAGTCAGTTAAGAACAAATTCTTATTTTCAATGACTGCCTAGGAACAGAGGGTCAACTGCCTTTTTCAGGAGCAGAACAACTGATTTTTACCTTGTCAGCTCAGGATTTGATCTTGCAACCTTTTGGTTAGTAGTCCAACACTCTAACCACTAGGCTACCTGCATATTAAGAAGTTATTCTTTACTTCTTTTTTTTTACACTCAGTTTATATGTTGATAAGCAACTGCTTGCTTAGGTTAGGTTTAGAATACGGGTAATGGTTAAGTTTAGGGTTAGAGCTAGGGTTAGTAGATAGTTAGTTGAAATGTTACTTGTAGTCTGTAGAGCATTTACAGATGGACTATCCAAATAAAGTGTTACGGCTATGGCTTTCTTTCCAAACCACAGATATATCTCCAGGGGACAGGACAACAAAAGTGATGCAATTATCACACAGACAAACAAACTTCCTCTTGCCTTTTTTTCGTCCATCCTTTTTTAAATTAAAGAATGATATTTTGTATTTAAAAACCAAATGGCACTATGATAGAGGGGGCAAAACAACTGATACAAACAGGACAAAAACCTGTACAAACATCTGCACTGTGACTGTAAAACGTTCAAACGAGAAGCAAAACTACCCAGGAGAACAAATCTAATCCCAAAAGTGAAAGCATCCACAACGTCAGCGACTCCAAAGGTTCCCAGGATTCGGGTTGATTGGCTGCTGGTTGAAGGAAGGTATAAGAGAGACAAAACAGGCATGCAGGATGTTCATCATAAGAACCAATCAATATTTGTCCTGGCAGTCTTGCTATCTGCGTCGAAGCTCTAGTTGAGCACTGGTCTGCATTAGCCAGACACACTGATAATCAGAGCATAGCTTCAGAGTTCTCACGTAAGCCCTTCCTCTCAATCGTTTCCTCCTTCAACCCGACTGAACCTCCGCTTCTGTCTGTCCCACCTCTAGTCCGTTCAAATAGGGTTATAAGAGTTGCATAAAACTGTCATTCACACAGATATTTTCTCATACAGTACATACAAACACACAGATCATTTATTCTATGAAGGGTAACAGACAGGAGTGAACAGTTGGATATTGAATTATACAAATATCTTTACAACATGGTTCAGTGGCGTTATATAGTGATTATGATTAACCGATGGAGCCCACCGGCGGCCTCTAGTTCATAGTTACAGTATGTCTCTCAGAATACTTTCGCCATGACAGTGAGTCGAGCTTAAATGTAGAACTATAAATAAGTAATTACAAAGAGCAATATAAAATTCATTTAAGGACACTAATAAACAGCAGTTGGAAAAGTGTTGTGTGTTAAGAATGAGGTGGGCGGTGAAGTTTGAAGAGTTTGTGGTATAGGCTAGGCCTCCTCCTCCTGGACTTTGACAGGCTGTCAATGCTGTCAGTCAGGTACAGTGCAGAACAACTCCAACAAGGTGTCATCAGGTGCAATCCACGTGGGTTGTCCAGTGCTTGGCGGTGAGAACTCACAGTCCATGCTAAAACACACAGGCAAGCGCGCACACACACACACACACACACACACACACACACACACACACACACACACACACACACACACACACACACACACACACACACACACACACACACACAGTACTGAAGAGCCGTAGAGCGGTGCATTATATTGGCCCCATTCGTTGTTGACTTCTTCACCACATTCCTCCCTCATGTCAATATTCACAAGGTGCTACCTGCTCTTGTTCTTTTAAAGGTCCAATAGGAACTATTCTGTCCACATAGCTTCATTCTCCTCTGAGAGGATCTGGTCCATACACTCTCCTCTTTTAGACTTCTACCTGGCAACAAGCAGGGTCAATAGTGTAAGAGCCCGCCCCCCCTGCCAGAGGGAGCTCCAATCAGTTCAGCCCTGCCTTGGAGAGCCCCAATCAGCTGCTACCCTGGTGGCAGATGGGTGCGTTGGACAGCAAGAGGTGCACCTTGCCTCGCAGGAAGTTAACGTGGACCTGGAGGAGCTCTGAAGCAGACGACAACCGCCATGTCTCCTCACCTCCAGCCACTCCCCCTGCTGGAGGGGTGTACTCCTGACAGGAAGAAGAAAAACACAGCGATGTGAAGGATCCAAGAGAAATATTCATGTTATCCTAGTGCCCTCAAACTCAACTCTGGACCTCGAGGCAAGTTCCACTGCTTTAAAAAAAATTGTTCACTTTAATCAGGCACTGATTTAGACTTGGGATACCAGGTGGGTGTAAGTCATTATCGGGTACAACAGAAAAAAAGCAGGCCCTGGACCTCGTAGGGTAAGAGTTGAATACCCATGTCCTAGTACTTGGGAAGTGAACAAGCTGGAGATGAGTTGACTAATCCAAAATTTAATTTGACACAAAGATCCAGACGATCCAGGGGTCTGATTACCATCATTTTTATAGTTACTTCTTAATCCCTGTTTTGTGTAAGCCATTACTACCTAACCCTGATAGTGCATATCAGCAGTAGGTCTATTTCACCAGGGTACAAGCCTTGGGCGATGTTTGTTTGATGTCTCTACTAAGAAACCTCTCAGTGGCCCTTGAGCCTGAATGTACAGATGGAGTGACTGGAGCTCCGTTTGTCTTTCCATGGCCTTGGCATGTACCCAGTGAACTCTGCCTGCCTGTCAGTGACCTCACTGGTGTAAGCGATTGTGGTTGTTGGAATTTCTGCTACTATCTAAGAACCAGCCCCACTGGCGAGGGATTTCTTCGAATTTCTCAGACATGACAGTTCTTTACAGTCCGTATGACACAACCATACAGCCCCCCTTCCCCTCTTCCCCTCTTCCCCCCTTCCCTCCACTAGCAAGCTCTACAGTGTGGGAATAGTAGGAACTGAGTCATTCAGATTAAACGTTGCGTGTCTGTAGGAATGCATCTGCCTGGACAGGGCCCTAAGTGAACTAAAGATAGCGAACATTCCAATTCTTGTCTCCAATAGCAACATCGATAAGTCATTCAATAATAACTACAATGAAATTGTGGGAATTACAGCACTGATTGATTACCTGTTCACCTGTTTGCCTGACAGTTATTTTACCTCAATATTCACCACTCCGTCCTCATGCCACAACCTTACTCTGCCATTGACCATTGACCTTTGCCCTTTGAACCCTGACCTCTGTGACCTAGCTCACCTGGATGTTGAGGCTGCGCAGCACCTGTCCAATGCTGAAGATGTTTCTGAGGCTGTTGTCTATGTGGCTGTGCAGCGCTGTGTTGGTGACGGACGTTCGTAGCGAGCCGATGGCCTGGTTTAACAGCCACAGGCCAGACTGAACCTCCTGAGCTTGCTCCAGTGCCTACAGAATCACACACAGACATAGTTCACCAGTTGACCAGAGCCATGTGATTTAGGTTGAAACCTCAATGGCCAAACTCTCTCTTTCTATGACTCTACAATGGCATAACAGGATTGATTCTTAGAGAGAGAGAGAGAGAGAGAGAGAGAGGGTGAGACTATTTACTCACAGTTTTCCTCTCCCAGACGTTAAAGTCTACTTTGGTTTGGGGAACAGTGACGGGCTCTGCAAGACCACGTCCTTCTTTACATGCCAGCTGAGAGAGGGATCAGAGGGGGGTGGATGGAGAAGAGAAACGGGGCAAGGAAACATGGAAAGATTAGAAGACGGATGGAGAAATGTGAGATGAAATGTGACTATTACTCTGACTATCACTGTAAATAGCACCAGCTCATGGCCATCAAGAGGCCAGACCAGACGTGGATGTGGTGTGTAATGTCTCACCATGGCTGCCTCAGCATCTCTGGCCTCTTCAATGAAGTGTTTTAGGACCCGCAGGTCACAGATCGGACGCAGGGGGTTAGATAGCCCTGGTTTGGTCCACTCCAACAGCATCAGCAGAAAGGCAAAGAGTCCTACACACACACACACACACACACACACACACACACACACACACACACACACACACACATACACACACACACACCCATACACAATAGGGAAAACGTTATCGAAGGGTTAGGGGCTAAGGGTGGATTTGAGCTTGGGCGACTAACTAGGTATAGACTGCATGGGTCTGTATAAACTTGGTGGGTCAAATGCAATTCTGAACTGGCACAAGTGTTGGCCACAAGCGGGACTCGGGATGTCGTATCCTTAACACAAGGAGCTCCAACTACTTGTGCTGGTGCAAAGAATGACACATATTCACCGGAAAAATCATCCAAGCGAGCGAAACGGTGGCTAGCTAGCTAGCTAAAATTGGCCATTTCCTAAATTAGCCATGGAAGGAGATAGGGATTTGGACTTGAGGTTTTACTCAATTCTCCGTACTGGCCAAGGATTATAACGGTGATTCTGATCCAACCATAAATATGAATTCATGAATAGGAATGTATGAGCATTGTGCCCCTGGACTGAGAGGATAGACCTTCAATATGTAGCGAGATGTACAGTGCAATCGGAAAGTATTCAGACCCCTTGACTTTTTCCACATTTTGTGAAGTTACAGCCTTATTCTAAAATGTATAAAATATTTTTTCCCCCCATCAATCTATACACAACACCCCATACTGACCAAGCGGAAACACGTTTTTAGACATTTTTGCAAATGTTTTAAAAACAAAAAAACAGAAATACCCTATTTCCATAAGTATTCAGACACTTTGTTATGAGAATCGAAATTCAGCTCAGGTGCATCGTGTTTCCATTGATCATCCTTGAGATGTTTATACAACTTGATTGAAATCCACCTGTGGTAAATTCAATTGATTGGACATGATTTGGAAAGGCACAACCCTGTCTATATAAAGGTCCCACAGTTGACAGTGCATGTCAGAACAAAAACCAAGCCATGAGGTTCAAGGAATTGTCCGTAGAGCTTCGAGATAGGATTGTGTCGAGGCACAGATCTGGGGAAGGGTACCAAAACATTTCTGCAGCATTGAAGGTCCCCAAGAACACAGTGGCCTCCTTCATTCTTAAATGGAAGAAGTTTGGAACAACCAAGACCCTTCCTAGAGCTGGCCGCCCGGCCAAACTGAGCAGGAGAAGGGCCTTGGTAAGGGAGGTGATCGGGGGAGAAGGGCCTTGGTCAGGGAGGTGACCAAGAACCCAATGGTCACTCTTACAGAGCTCCAGAATTCCTCTGGGGAGATGAGAGAACCTTCCAGAAGGACAACCATCTCCGCAGCACTCCTCCAATCTGGCCTTTATGGTAGAGTGGCCAGACGCAAGCCACTCTTCAGTAAAAGGCACATGACAGCCCACTTAGAGTTTGCCAAAAGGCACCTAAAGACTCTCAGACCATGAGAAACAATATTCTCTGGTCTGATGAAACCAAGATTGAACTCTTTAGCCTGAATGCCAAGCGTCACGTATGGAGGAAACCTGGTACCATCCCTATGGTGAAGCATGTGGTGGCAGCATCATACTGTGGGGATGTTTTTCAGCGGCAGGGACTGGGAGACTAGTCAGGATCGAGGGAAAGATGAACGAAGAAAGTACAGAGAGATCCTTGATGAAAACCTGCTCCAGAGCGCTCAGGACCTCAGACTGGGACGAAGTTCGGCTAGCGAGCAAGCATTTTAGCCAGGTAGCCTAGGACAACTAAAAACAAAAGCGTATACAGTATGACAGAGTAATAGACCATTTCATCAACATGACGATGTCATTGGCATTTCTCTGCAAGTAGGGTGAGTCAACATGTTTTTTTCTACTTGCACAAACGCACACACCCACAAACACAAATCAGAACCATGGACAGACAGATTATATTTAGTTTATGTTGATTGGACTACATATTTTTTATATATATTTTAGTTGTCACTGTATTAGACTAAGCATTGGTGATTTGATGATGTTGAAATGTTGAAGTTGAAATGGTGCCAGAATAGTGGAGGCAGTTCCTGTTTTCGTTGCGACTTGCGGTAACTCTCTGTGGTTCTAAATCAGTAGCTGTTTAGTGGTCCGGAAATGTCGGGAAACATTAACTTGCTTGACCATGCTGTAGGTCATGTTACATGCAATATGCTTTTGTGGACTTCGCCAGACAGAGGTTGCTCTCCGGTTTTGTGATGAAACAAAGGTGTGGTTCAATTGATTCTGCCACTGTGTATTTGTATTGTCTAGGCCTTAGGCCTATTTATATCACGATCGCGAGGCATATGAACTAGCAGGTTATAGAACAAACAACGTAATTATCACAACATGCATCTTGCAATATGGCTTTTTTTCCTGGCTTGGCTTCCCCAGTGATTTTACCCTCGCACCTCTACTGTTTAAACTACATTATCATGAAATAAATGCCATTTACTTGGAGCTATGCCGGCCTATGCATGTGAGTGTCATCCTCTCTCTACCCAGCCCACTCTGGCTCGATTCGTCTCTCATAATTCTGTCCACATCCCTTTATCCCAAGTCAAGTCATTTTCCCTGTCTCCCATCGTCTGTAGCATCCCCTCCTCCATCTCCGTGCCCCACATTTTGAGCCCATCTCCTAGTCCTTTGGAAACCCCTCTGAATCTCTGAACCTATGAAGAACACACGAACCAGTCACACAGGTTAGTCCTCAGTCAGCCGAATCCTTCGACATCTGAACTGTTCTTTCCTGCTCTGGCCGTAATGCTGTGCCACAGACTGGACACTGTTCTATGCTCTCCACAGCTTGCTTCTCCAGACAAACTACTACTGTTCCATTCAGTCAATTTAATTCACACTGTAGAAGAATAACGCTTTGAATTGGGAGTTACTTGGTACACCTGACTTGCAAGCAAGGCAATGGGTCTCGCCTGTTTGGCCTCCGTCATCCAGAACATGAGATCAGATGTGGCCCTGGACACACACGGAGTGGCTCGCATTCCATGAGGGTCCATGTCAATTGGGCAGCACCATGCAACTGTACACAGCACATAGCAGTGCTTTTGTGGAAATCTGCGGTCTATGTATTACTGAACGTCACGCATAATGGGGTCATGCGTGTTCTTAGTGTGGGAGACGTGTGGTATTTCTAGTGACAGCCTGGTAAAAATGGGCTCAGCAGGCCTTTCCATACATTCAGTCTGCAGGGCACTTCTCCTAGTGCAAACTGTTCCATATTAATAGTGGTAACCCTTATGGGTTACACTGACAGCTCTATGGAGTTGTTCCACACTGCTGCAGGTCATTTGGGCATCCCGTTGAATGCTCTCTTTCACTGCAGCCTGACTGTGTGACGCAGTGAGATGCTACGGATTACAGACAGCCCTCCAAGGCTGCCTCATGCCAGGTCAGACACTGGAAGCCTCCGCTGCTGTTTCCCAGGAACCATTTTGTTGTGGTTTTTAGCCCAATTTTAGGCAATTATTTGAGTTTAGGCAGTTTATACATAAAGAGTTGCCTTATCAAGCAAGATATCTGTTTAGTGAGTATAAATGACCTGCGTTCCACCAGATGATGTTTCTTTATTGATTCATATTGACTCCATTTTGGCTGTGGGACGGCTGGAGCCCCTTTGAATTAAGAGACCGGGATTCACAGAGGTAACAATTTTACCCCCTCTTGCAACCTGACACATAGGATGCTTCACCCTGACACGTAGCATGCTTCACCCTGACACATAGGATGCTTCACCCTGACACGTAGGATGCTTCACCCTGACACGTAGGATGCTTCACCCTGACACGTAGGATGCTTCACCCTGACACGTAGGATGCTTCACCCTGACACGTAGGATGCTTCACCCTGACACGTAGGATGCTTCACCCTGACACGTAGGATGCTTCACCCTGACACGTAGGATGCTTCACCCTGACACATAGGATGCTTCACCCTGACACGTAGGATGCTTCACCCTGACACGTAGGATGCTTCACCCTGACACGTAGGATGCTTCACCCTGACACGTAGGATGCTTCACCCTGACACATAGGATGCTTCACCCTGACACGTAGGATGCTTCACCCTGACACGTAGGATGCTTTACCCTGACACGTAGGATGCTTCACCCTGACACGTAGGATGCTTCACCCTGACACGTAGGATGCTTCACCCTGACACGTAGGATGCTTTACCCTGACACGTAGGATGCTTCACCCTGACACGTAGGATGCTTCACCCTGACACGTAGGATGCTTCACCCTGACACGTAGGATGCTTCACCCTGACACGTAGGATGCTTTACCCTGACACGTAGGATGCTTCACCCTGACACGTAGGATGCTTCACCCTGACACGTAGGATGCTTCACCCTGACACGTAGGATGCTTCACCCTGACACGTAGGATGCTTCACCCTGACACATAGGATGCTTCACCCTGACACGTAGGATGCTTCACCCTGACACGTAGGATGCTTCACCCTGACACGTAGGATGCTTCACCCTGACACGTAGGATGCTTTACCCTGACACGTAGGATGCTTCACCCTGACACGTAGGATGCTTTACCCTGACACGTAGGATGTGTTTGGGTGTACAGCACCAGACCACGTCCGCCTCGTAGGCTACCAACCCTGGGGGCTTCTCAAAGAACCTCTTTGTATTGTCTGTCTGTGTTGTCCCACTGTGCTAGAATTGAGCCAGCTATAAGCACTGGCTTATCTGCGTCGGCTCTCCATTTGACTCCATCCACCCCCTCACCACCTACTGGAACCTCACACCGGCCCTGTGGAGATGAGAAACTAAACCTTTATTCAGTCCAATGTCCAAAGTCACAGAGACGATAGTCCTGCGATCCATTGTGACATAGCTACGCAGATCTGAGTCCACTTCCCCCCGCGTGTGTGTGTGCGTGTGTGTGTGTGCGCGTGCGCGTGTGTGTGTGCGTGTGTGTGTGTGTGTGCACACACATGCGGGGGTGTCTGTGTGTGTGAAGTATACAGCTAAACCTATGCAGTATACACATATGTTTAACCCCTTCCAGGTACTTAGGGAGTAGTGACACAATGTAATGACAGGACAAAGTAAAGTTTTAATGGCACTATAACCTTACACCTCCATTCTGAGAGGTTGTGAGTGAAAGCAGCATAACTGACCTCATTTAGGGCGGTATGTCTAAATACTACACCCTTCTATCACTCTGTACAACAAGTTGACAGAGTGACCTTTGCCATGGCCTACGTGTGAAGGTGAAGGAGAGTGTGTGCACTCACTTACTCACTCACTCTCAGACTCCCTCACTGGGTGACTCTGCAATACTGACCAATAGTCTACGCTGCATGTCTGCCAGCCACGAGCATGTCTGCCAGCCACTCTGAGTCCCGGAAGTTGGACAAACGTAAAGGTAACAGGACCAGTGGCAAAAGCACCAAATGCCAAGATTTGACTTCTATTTTTTGCCTTTCAATGGTCTAGTTCTGTGCTGTGCACAGATTATGCACCTTGGCAAGCACCAGACTTAGAGTGTGGCAGATTATTCTCCCAAAGGTCACCTAGCTGTCACTGATGCTCTCTTATGAGAGGATTTTTATTCCAAATCCAATCAAGGCTTGACGTTTAATCAATCAAATGACTTCTACATGACCTTGGTTTATTCTCAAGGCGAACTCAGCACTTCAATCCAATTGGGAAGAGTGACAGAGAAATTATGTATAATGACAAACTACACTGGCAGCCTTTTCTCTTAGACTCTTAGTCTAAGATGAATGCACTAACTGTAAGTCACTCTGGATAAGAGCATCTGCAAAATTACTGAAATGTGTTTTTTTTACTTGTAAATGAATGTGAAAAGTTTTGAGTAAACAGCAAGCAGGTCACACTGATATGACATAATTTCCTGTGAGGAATCCCAATGTAATGCAATGTCAAAGGGTGGAATCCTGAACTTCCTCTGTGGAAATCAATTTTCTGCTAAATGATCCTTTGAGAAATGTAAAGTCATCGCATTCTAACATGAATCAGCATTAACTAGAAGCCTGACTTCCTCGCTGCCTCAACATTGCAGAGTCATGTTAACTAGTTAACTAACAGGAAACACATCCATTTCCTTATCCATGGTAAGTAAATAGCCTTGTCAGAGCCAGAACGGCACATAGGACAGGAGCCTCACTCTCCTGTTAGCGTGAGGCACCTTGATGTACAAGCACACCCCCTGGACAGGACGTCAGTATATCGCAGGGCAGGGCCTTAAATCCAATCCATCAGCTCAACCTTCCAATCTCAGAGAGGAAACGGTAACCATAAGGCTACCGAGTTGGTTGGTACTCATGGTATGGTGAAGGGTAAAAAAGTACTCACATATGAATTTGTTAACCATGAGGCTTTTGATCATCTTGAGTGGGTATTTTCTATTCAAAACTTTGGAAGCATTCAACTTTCCATCTGAAAAAATAGAATTCATAAAAATATTATGTAAATATCCTAAAGCAAAAAATACACAAATAATACATTATCTAATAAAATTGCTTTAGAAAGGGCCATGAGACAGGGATGTCCTCCCTCTCCCTCCTGTTTGCACTGGCAATTGAACCGCATGCAGAAATAATTAGACAGAACCCAAATGTAACAGGTATTGGTAAAAATTAATACAAACTAAACTTATTTTAGTTTATATTCATGACGATCTCCTGATACACCTGACTAATATTGAAAACTAAATAATTTTGCACGCCCAATTTTTCAGTTTTTGATTTGTTAAAAAAGTTTGAAATATCCAATAAATGTTGTTCCACTTCATGATTGTGTCCCACTTGTTGTTGATTCTTCACAAAAAAATACAGTTTTATATTTTTATGTTTGAAGCCTGAAATGTGGCAAAAGGTCGCAAAGTTCAAGGGGGCCGAATACTTTCGCAAGGCACTGTATTTGCGTAACACTGAAAAATCTCAGGAAAAATAAACATAATCATGCATGAGCTATAGCAATCCCTTAAGTGGACCACAAAAACATATGAAATAGGATGCTTGATAAGTGACAACAAACAAGAAATCTATAAAGATAGCCTAATCCTGTTACTCAACAACATGAAAGCAGATCTAAATGGAAGAATCTCAGCATAAACCTTACAGGTAGAATAAACCATCTTTGGAATGACGTGGCTCCCAAAGTTTTTATACCTCTTAAAATCTATTTCTAAACTATTGGAACAAAATTACAGTTAGCAACATTTTTAATCCAGTATAAACTCACGTATAGAACGCATCATACAATTGGCAAATTTCACAAATTCTACAGCACACTAGCAGAGTCGTGTCTTAAGTGTAAAACTAACAATGACTCAATAATGAATGCCTTCTTCGAGTGCTATAAAGTCCAAATGTCATGGGCTGAGTTAGAATGATGGCTGTCAGAAGTTTTACAATGTAAATGTACTTTTTATCTGCCTATCTGCATATTTCAAGACATGGCATAGCCTATGAGGTTCGGTGAGATACCCAATGAGTTGGACAATATTATGTTTGTCACTTATATTACCAGTCAAAAGTTTGGGCACACCTACTCATTCAATAGTTTTTCTTTATTTTTTACTATTTTCTACACTGTGTAAGGGCTATTTGACCAAGAAGGAGAGTGATGGAGTGCTGCATCACATGACCTGGCCTCCACAATCACCCGACCTCAACCAAATTGAGATGGTTTGGGATGAGTTGGACTGCAGAGTGAAGGAAAAGCAGCCAACAAGTGCTCAGCATATGTGTGAACTCCTTCAAGACAGTTGGAAAAGCATTCCAGGTGAAGCTGGTTGAGAGAATGCCAAGAGTGTGCAAAACTGTCATCAAGGCAATGGGTGGCCACTTTGAAGAATCTCAAATATAAAATATAATTTGATTTGTTCGACACTTTTTTGGTTACTACATGATTCCGTGTTATTTCATAGTTTTGATGTCTTCACTGTTATTCTACAATGTAGAACATTGGAAAAATAAAGGAAAACCCTGGAATGAGTCGGTGTGTCCAAAGTTTTGACTGGTTCTGTACAGTATATTGAAGAAGATATTACTTAAATGCTGGAAGTCAAATGATACTCTAAGGTTAAGACAATGGAATAATCAAATGCTTCATTATTTAAATATGTATTGGAATTCGTTTTCTTAGTGATCCCCAATCAAGTGCAACATGGTAATTGTACCAGCATGCAGCTTCAAATCCAATACTGGAAAAACGTGTGTGGCTCAGGGAGACCCGTGCGTAATTCTCTCCACTGAGATGGAACCGCGGGGATAAAGCTCCTCCATGCTTCGCCTCATTAGGCTATTAATTCGGAAACTTTACGCATGTAGGCTAGCTCAGTTGAGCTCTTCGCTGTGTCAAAACCTCTGTGTGAAAATAAACTTTTACTGTAATTAACATCCACTAGCTCACTGCTCACATCATGTGGACATCGAAATGCTCACAAAACACTTACACAAAACACGTACACATTACTTGGGCTACATAGATAATTATTTTTCCGAAAATGTGGATATAATATCTTATTTAGGTTATAATATACCAAGTAGTTATAAAACGGTCTTACCTCTACTTGAATTGTGGAACATTTGCAAAGCAGTGCGGCATCGTTTAAACACATCGCGCGAAATGATAAAATATGTTCACACACTCCTCAACAGGTTTGCAAAGGACATCCGTCCATTTAATCCCAACCATGCCCAGAGCACTTGTCCGCATTCTCCAGACGCTGCATGTGGAGAGTTTAGTGCTGCGTGCATCTCCCAGTCAGAGCCAAATGCAGTAGCCTCCGGCTCCTCATCGGAGCAAGAATATATCAGGCTTTGTTTGCATCACTGATTTTGGCAACCTGCTAAAACGTGTATTTACCTCCCATCCGCAATGCGAAAAGACGATACAGCCGATAGGGATGCGCAAACACTCTTTACGCACCAACACAGACAAGAGCATTAAACCATCAACTCAGGTCGTCCTTTGCCAAACCATGAAAATATTCAACCCCAGGAGAATAAAACTAAAGCATTACTAGTTACTCACTGGGTGGTAACTCCATATCGGAATCCGCATAGTCCCTCACAGGATCCTCGCTGTTTCGTCTATATACACCATTAATTGCAACCGAAGCTCTTTTATGGATTTGTCGCTGGATTTGATTGCACTTATCCGGTAGTTGTTTCTACAACTGATCCGTTAGATTTTTGTTATTGATGACAATGAAAATAAAGTTGCATTGTCCTGTGATGACTATCTGAACGACTTCCGCTGTTATGGGTCCATTTTTTTATTTGATTGTTATCCAAATAATATCCATGTTTTCAAACAATAGTCCCCAAATGTAGCCTAAATCATGTCTCTAAAAAAGCAAGGAGGGACTTCCCATTCACCCATTATCTATGAATAATCCCCTGTACACGCTTTCCACTTGGCTGACTACAATTTCTACAGAAATTACATTTTTAATTCATTGGACACAGTGACATCCTTTGTAATCTTGGTATGCAAGTGTACCAGAAGTGCCGGTGTGCCATGGTGCGCTCACAGACCAGAGCGTCACAAAAGTAATAGCCTTGTCCTAGAGTTTTATGTCAGTAATTCCGTTATTTGCCTGTTAATGGAATTTCTCAGAGGCTTTTTGTGTCAACATCTTTAAACTTTGTTTAGACGCCGACAACCCCCACCCAGTTTTGTTGACGCAGCGGTCGTCTCCCCGGGTTGTAGCCTGATGTCTGGGAGACACAGCCACGCGTGGCGGGGGTGGGGAGGCTTTCCTGGAGCCCTTCGAGGTTCCTGTCCAAAGATGTTGGTCACTGTCCTTCCTGCACGTTCACAGCAGCAGCAGCATCAGGTGACACATCAGCACAATGGGAACCAATGTCTTTGCTCTGAGATGTAGATTACCCCCTCTTCAGTCAATCAACATGGACATGGTCAACATCAACAACATAATTTTTTTTTTAAATCCACGTTATTTTCACGTCATTTCAATAACAAAAAATACGACGTTCAGTCAACATGGAATACTGATTGGATTTGCAAAAATTCATCAATTTAAAGGAATTCAGCTATTTTTTTACCAAACCTTTCACCTAAATTTATTTTGTGTTGATTTCATGTTAAATTCACGTTAGTTGACTCTCAGCCAAATGTAAATCAAAACTATAGGTTGAACTGATTTCGGTGCCCAGTGGATTGTGTGCACTGTAAAATAACTGTGTGCACCATTTAATAATTTCACCAACATTCACATGATGAATAAACATGTGGACTTGTGTTGGCTCCCCTAAGTTAAAGGCTTCAACTCAGTGGGCTAACGTTGTTTTCAGTTGCATATAGGCGATGACCCTGATTTGATACCCAGACAATCACACAAGGAGGTCCAAATAGTTTATTCCTGGTTTGAACTTCAGTTATTCAATACGTCCTTGTTCCTAAACCCTGATTAATAAGGCTATTATCATTTAATGAGTTTTATTAAGACTCTGTAATGACATTTAGGTTGTTGCTCAGAAGAAAACCGATAACTGTTGACATACTTTGACATATAGTACTTGGCTCACATCCAAATGAACTAGGTTCAGGTACTCAGTATCTGTATGAATCATTTGGGAACAAAGTTAATTTTGGTAAAAAAAATGTGAGACGTGATACAATGATAATAATGTTACATACAGTGCCTTGCGAAAGTATTCGGCCCCCTTGAACTTTGCGACCTGTTGCCACATTTCAGGCTTCAAACATAAAGATATAAAACTGTATTTTTTTGTGAAGAATCAACAACAAGTGGGACACAATCATGAAGTGGAACGACATTTATTGGATATTTCAAACTTTTCTAACAAATCAAAAACTGAAAAATTGGGCGTGCAAAATTATTCAGCCCCCTTAAGTTAATACTTTGTAGCGCCACCTTTTGCTGCAATTACAGCTGTAAGTCGCTTGGGGTATGTCTCTATCAGTTTTGCACATCGAGAGACTGAATTTTTTTCCCATTCCTTCTTGCAAAACAGCTCGAGCTCAGTGAGGTTGGATGGAGAGCATTTGTGAACAGCAGTTTTCAGTTCTTTCCACAGATTCTCGATTGGATTCAGGTCTGGACTTTGACTTGGCCATTCTAACACCTGGATATGTTTATTTTTGAACCATTCCATTGTAGATGTTGCTTTATGTTTTGGACCATTGTCTTGTTGGAAGACAAATCTCCGTCCCAGTCTCAGGTCTTTTGCAGACTCCATCAGGTTTTCTTCCAGAATGGTCCTGTATTTGGCTCCATCCATCTTCCCATCAATTTTAACCATCTTCCCTGTCCCTGCTGAAGAAAAGCAGGCCCAAACCATGATGCTGCCACCACCATGTTTGACAGTGGGGATGGTGTGTTCAGCTGTGTTGCTTTTACGCCAAACATAACGTTTTGCATTGTTGCCAAAAAGTTCAATTTTGGTTTCATCTGAACAGAGCACCTTCTTCCACATGTTTGGTGTGTCTCCCAGGTGGCTTGTGGCAAACTTTAAACAACACTTTTTATGGATATCTTTAAGAAATGGCTTTCTTCTTGCCACTCTTCCATAAAGGCCAGATTTGTGCAATATACGACTGATTGTTGTCTTATGGACAGAGTCTCCCACCTCAGCTGTAGATCTCTGCAGTTCATCCAGAGTGATCATGGGCCTCTTGGCTGCATCTCTGATCAGTCTTCTCCTTGTATGAGCTGAAAGTTTAGAGGGACGGCCAGGTCTTGGTAGATTTGCAGTGGTCTGATACTCCTTCCATTTCAATATTATCGCTTGCACAGTGCTCCTTGGGATGTTTAAAGCTTGGGAAATCTTTTTGTATCCAAATCCGGCTTTAAACTTCTTCACGGCAGTATCTCGGACCTGCCTGGTGTGTTCCTTGTTCTTCATGATGCTCTCTGCGCTTTTAACGGACCTCTGAGACTATCACAGTGCAGGTGCATTTATACGGAGACTTGATTACACACAGGTGGATTGTATTTATCATCATTAGTCATTTAGGTCAACATTGGATCATTCAGAGATCCTCACTGAACTTCTGGAGAGAGTTTGCTGCACTGAAAGTAAAGGGGCTGAATAATTTTGCACGCCCAATTTTTCCGTTTTTTATTTGTTAAAAAAGTTTGAAATATCCAATAAATGTCGTTCCACTTCATGATTGTGTCCAACTTGTTGTTGATTCTTCACAAAAAAATACAGTTTTATATCTTTATGTTTGAAGCCTGAAATGTGGCAAAAGGTCGCAAAGTTCAAGGGGGCCGAATACTTTCGCAAGGCACTGTAGCAACAGTAGCCCAGTAACTACTTGTAGTTACAAGCAGTGTCCATGCCAACACCGAAATAGAATCCATGTCTCAGGAAGATAATGAGACACTTTCAAGGAATCTGATCAAGTTCAATGGGAGGCCGAGAGTCCACTCCGCAAGTTTGCAGACAGCATTCTTAGAAATGTTTCCTGCTGATATAGTTCCCTTGTGTTACAATCAAACACGTAATACAGTGGGGCAAAAAAGTATTTAGTCAGCCACCAATTGAGCAAGTTCTCCCACTTAAAAGGATGAGAGAGGCCTGTAATGTTCATCATAGGTACACTTCAACTATGACAGACAAAATGAGGAAAAAAAATCCAGAAAATCACATTGTAGGATTTTTAATGAATTTATTTGCAAATTATGGTGGAAAATAAGTATTTTGTCAATAACAAAAGTTTATCTCAATACTTTGTTATATACCCTTTGTTGGCAATGACAGAGGTCAAACGTTTTCTGTAAGTCTTCACAAGGTTTTCACACACTGTTGCTGGTATTTTGGCCCATTCCTCCATGCAGATCTCTTCTAGAGCGGTGATGTTTTGGGACTGTTGCTGGACAACACGGACTTTCAACTCCCTCCAAAGATTTTCTATGGGGTTGAGATCTGGAGACTGGCTAGGCCACTCCAGGACCTTGAAATGCTTCTTACGAAGCCACTCCTTCGTTGCCCGGGTGGTGTGTTTGGGATCATTGTCATGCTGAAAGACCAGGCCATCTTCAATGCCCTTGCTGATGGAAGAAGTTTTTCACTCAAAATCTCACGATACATGGCCCCATTCATTCTTTCCTTTACACGGATCAGTCGTCCTGGTCCATTTGCAGAAAAACAGCACCAAAGCATGATGTTTCCACCCCCATGCTTCACAGTAGGTATGGTGTTCTTTGGATGCAACTCAGCATTCTTTGTTCTCCAAACACGACGAGTTGAGTTTTTACCAAAAAGTTATATTTTGGTTTCATCTGACCATATGACATTCTCCCAATCTTCTTCTGGATCATCCAAATGCTCTCGAGCAAACTTCAGACGGGCCTGGACATGTACTGGCTTAAGCAGGGGGACACGTCTGGCACTGCAGGATTTGAGTCCCTGGCGGCGTAGTGTGTTACTGATGGTAGGCTTTGTTACTTTGGTCACAGCTCTCTGCAGGTCATTCACTAGGTCCCCCCGTGTGGTTCTGGGATTTTTGCTCACCGTTCTTGTGATAATTTTGACCCCACGGGGTGAGATCTTGCGTGGAGCCCCAGATTGAGGGAGATTATCAGTGGTCTTGTATGTCTTCCATTTCCTAATAATTGCTCCCACAGTTGATTTCTTCAAACCAAGCTGCTTACCTATTGCAGATTCAGTCTTCCCAGCCTGGTGCAGGTCTACAATTTTGTTTCTGGTGTCCTTTGACAGCTCTTTGGTCTTGGCCATAGTGGAGTTTGGAGTGTGACTGTTTGAGGTTGTGGACAGGTGTCTTTTATACTGATAACAAGTTCAAACAGGTGCCATTAATACAGGTAACGAGTGGAGGACAGAGGAGCCTCTTAAAGAAGAAGTTACAGGTCTGTGAGAGCCAGAAATCTTACTTGTTTGTAGGTGATCAAATACTTATTTTCCACCACAATTTGCAAATAAATTCATAAAAAATCCTACAATGTGATTTTCTGGATTTTTTCTCTCATTTTGTCTGTCATAGTTGAAGTGTACCTATGATGAAAAATACAGGCCTCTCTCATCTCTTTAAGTGGGAGAACTTGCACAATTGGTGGCTGACTAAATACTTTTTTTGCCCCACTGTCTGCACTAGGAGCTCTGTTTAGTAGGATTACTAATTTAAATGACTATGCTAGTTTGTGGAATTTGCCCAGAGGATGTTTCTCAATAGACTGAGCTGATTCTGGAGATCCCCCTCGCTATCAGCTGGCCTGTGGGGCCCGAGCATAATTGTCGCTGTGGTTGTGCGTGCATGTTTAGGGGTGTGTGCACTTACAGTATGTTTTCAAGTGAACATGTATGTGTCTAGTGTATCTTGTTTCCCTGTATTTGTTTTAGTAAAGCAGTAGGATCCCCTAAGCAATCAGAGAGTGACACCTGATAGCGCACATTCAAACATGCCACTACTTCCTCTGCGACATAAAAGGCTCTCATAGTCCCTTAATGGCGTGTAACTCATGACTTACAGGAGGACTTTGCTGGAAAGTTCCTGTACTTAGGTCCCAGTGGGTTTTAATAAAAGGGTGGATTGAGGACAGGCCCCATATGGGGCCCCAGTTAAACACCAACAGAACACAGTGTTAATTAGCTCCGGTAAAGATGCCTTTGGAGCACTTTTAATGTACCACCCATGTGTAATGGGCACCATCTATCACACAAATAGAGCATTATAACACTTGCTATAAGCATTCATAACAGCTCATGGTTTCTTATAAAAAGCCTTTAAAAATACCTTAAAATATACTTGGACTACATTACACCCACATGGTTCATTAAAAGTGATACTGATGTTAGGTCCAAATCCTATTGATTAAAGACTGGCACCAAGACCGGCAGTGTTGGAAATCACAGGAGGCTGCCGAGGGGAGGACAACTCACAATAATGGCTGGAATGGAGCAAATGAAATGAAATGGCATCAAACACATGAAAACCATGTGCTTGATGTATTTGATACAGTTCCACTGATTCCGCTCCAGCCATTACCACGAGCCCGTCCTCCGTAATTAAAGTGCCAATCTTTAATAGACCTTGTATTATTCTAGGTATGAAGAGGATTCATTAAGAAGTATTTATTTATTTAAACTTTATTTAACTAGGGGCTGGGTCTATGTGCCCAGGGCTGGGTCTATGTGCCCCGGGGATGGGGGCTGGGTCTATGTGCCCCGGGGATGGGGGCTGGGTCTATGTGCCCAGGGCTGGGTCTATGTGCCCAGGGCTGGGTCTATGTGCCCAGGGCTGGGTCTATGTGCCCAGGGCTGGGTCTATGTGCCCAGGGCTGGGGGCTGGGTCTATGTGCCCAGGGCTGGGTCTATGTGCTGGGGCTGGGTCTATGTGCCCAGGGCTGGGTCTATGTGCTGGGGCTGGGTCTATGTGCTGGGGCTGGGGGCGGGGTCTATGTGCTGGGGCTGGGTCTATGTGCTGGGGCTGGGGGCGGGGTCTATGTGCTGGGGCTGGGTCTATGTGCTGGGGCTGGGGGCGGGGTCTATGTGCTGGGGCTGGGGGCTGGGTCTATGTGCTGGGGCTGGGGGCGGGGTCTATGTGCTGGGGCTGGGTCTATGTGCTGGGGCTGGGGGTGGGGTCTATGTGCTGGGGCTGGGGGCGGGGTCTATGTGCTGGGGCTGGGTCTATGTGCTGGGGCTGGGGGCGGGGTCTATGTGCTGGGGCTGGGGGCGGGGTCTATGTGCTGGGGCTGGGGGCGGGGTCTATGTGCTGGGGCTGGGTCTATGTGCTGGGGCTGGGGGCGGGGTCTATGTGCTGGGGCTGGGTCTATGTGCTGGGGCTGGGGGCGGGGTCTATGTGCTGGGGCTGGGGGCGGGGTCTATGTGCTGGGGCTGGGGGCGGGGTCTATGTGCTGGGGCTGGGGGCGGGGTCTATGTGCTGGGGCTGGGGGCGGGGTCTATGTGCTGGGGCTGGGGGCGGGGACTATGTGCTGGGGATGGGGGCGGGGTCTATGTGCTGGGGATGGGGGCGGGGTCTATGTGCTGGGGCTGGGGGCCAAGAGATTGGGGCTGGGTCTATGTGCTGGGGCTGGGGGCGGGGTCTATGTGCTGGGGCTGGGGGCGGGGTCTATGTGCTGGGGCTGGGGGCTGGGTCTATGTGCTGGGGCTGGGTCTATGTGCTGGGGCTGGGGGCGGGGTCTATGTGCTGGGGCTGGGGGCTGGGTCTATGTGCTGGGGCTGGGTCTATGTGCTGGGGCTGGGGGCGGGGTCTATGTGCTGGGGCTGGGTCTATGTGCTGGGGCTGGGGGCGGGGTCTATGTGCTGGGGCTGGGGGCTGGGTCTATGTGCTGGGGCTGGGGGCGGGGTCTATGTGCTGGGGCTGGGTCTATGTGCTGGGGCTGGGGGCGGGGACTATGTGCTGGGGCTGGGGGCGGGGTCTATGTGCTGGGGCTGGGTCTATGTGCTGGGGCTGGGGGCGGGGTCTATGTGCTGGGGCTGGGGGCGGGGTCCATGTGCTGGGGCTGGGGGCGGGGTCTATGTGCTGGGGCTGGGGGCGGGGTCTATGTGCTGGGGCTGGGTCTATGTGCTGGGGCTGGGGGCGGGGTCTATGTGCTGGGGCTGGGGGCGGGGTCTATGTGCTGGGGCTGGGTCTATGTGCTGGGGCTGGGGGCGGGGTCTATGTGCTGGGGCTGGGGGCGGGGTCTATGTGCTGGGGCTGGGGGTGGGGTCTATGTGCTGGGGCTGGGGGCGGGGTCTATGTGCTGGGGCTGGGGGCGGGGTCTATGTGCTGGGGCTGGGGGCGGGGTCTATGTGCTGGGGCTGGGGGCGGGGTCTATGTGCTGGGGCTGGGGGCGGGGTCTATGTGCTGGGGATGGGGGCGGGGTCTATGTGCTGGGGCTGGGGGCGGGGTCTATGTGCTGGGGCTGGGTCTTTTATTTATTTGTATTTTATTTAACTAGACAAGTCAGTTAAGAACAAATTCTTATTTACAATGACAGACTACCAAAAGGCAAAAAGGCCTCTGGCGGGGACAGGGGCTGGAATAAAAATATATATATATAAGACAAAATACACATCATGACAAGAGAGACACCACAACCCTACATAAAGAGAGACCTAAGACAACAACATAGCATGGCAGCAACACATGACAACACAGCATGGAAGCAACACCACATGACAACAGCATGGTATCAACACAACATGGCAGCAGCACAAGTTAGGAACACATTATTTTAAATGATCAAATTCGAAGGAAACTTCGAGACAGGAAACAGGGTTCAATAGTGAAGTAGACTGTATAGACCATCTTATCACAAATTCAAACTACTGTATGTAATTCCTGTCACAATTCATTAATGCCATTGGGCCATTTGATTTTGGCATAATTTCAGACTTTCTATAAATATTGCTTCAAAACAATGGAAGGCCCAAGGTGTGAATTTCTCACCCACTATTAGTGTAAAATGTTGCATAGCAAACAGCTTGTGGGCACCTTGGATATTACAGGCTACAAAAGACAGGTGGTTTACAAAGCACACCTTCACATGGGCATGCAGTGAGGCATCAAAGATCACCCAGGTGACTGGCTGTGTGCAGTCTCAATGTCTCTTAACATTATCATGGTTCTCAGTCTGGACTGGGTCCATGGCTCGCTGAACTGTTTGCTCAAATCAAACTCTGGGCTGTTTGCTTATGCCTGAGCCAAAATGAGAGAGGGGGGAGAGAGAGAGACAAGGTACGTGCTGCGAGCCATGTGTCAGGGCGGAGGGCTCGGGGGGTGTCCCCGTCTTAGTGACTCCATGGCTGGGACCTACGTTGCCGTGGCATTAGGAATGATTTAAAAGGGAAAGAGGGACGAGCCCAAGGACACCCACCTCCCCTTGTTGTCAATAAACAAAGACAGCCAGGAGTCAGGGAAAGAGAGCGAGAGAGACAGAGGGAGAGAGAATCCACAACATAGTAAACAGCAGCCGTGAAAGTGCATGGCGGCAGTCTTTCTCCCTGCCGACAGGAAGACAGCCAGAAAGGTCTGCCTTCTGCAAGTCAGTCCACTGGCGCGACACAAGACAGGAAACTCACAGGAAAGAATGGGGGACCATAGAGGCAGGAGCCAGGTCAGGGACAGTAAGCCTGTCGGAAGTTATTGTTTTCGGACCAACACAGGCGTCTGTCCGCAGTCGAAGAGTAATCTTCCAGTCGGGTCTGGCCTGGGACAGGTTCCACTTATGTCATGACCTCTCCAATAGGGATTTTCTGGGACAGGAAGCCCCGAAGTTCGTCACCACAAGAGCCGTACTGTGTCCTGCTTGTAATAACAGTAGCAAGTAGTTATTTAATACATTTTATGAACTTCCTTATTCAATGACCTTAATTCAATACCTATGGGCCATGAGGAACGGGAGGACACTGACCTTTTGGATGTAAACAATGCTTCTGATAACTATCACAACTACCTCCCCACTCTATAAGTCATTTTGTGGATGCCAGACACACTTCAACTGCATTGTATGTGACAATCTCACAGTTCCCTCCACGCATTTATTTAGATGCATAAGCTGGTCTTTCAACCGGCTACAGCGATCCTCTTCTCGCGTGATGATAAGTTGTATATTTGTCCATCTCTCCTCTATTCTGTTCAGTCTCCATTACCGCCCACGAACAAAAAATGAAAAGGATGACACAAAATAGCCCGGATAACTCCACCAGCACTCCCTCCTTCAATACTTAAAAACGTTTTTACCAAGTCTTGTTTCTAGTTCCATGGAAAATGAAAAACAAACAAGAACCAACAAGGCTTGTTCGTGCTGGTTCCGGCCCGGCACGCTTTGATTCCTCTACATGATATAACTCTCTCTCACGTATTCTATGGCCTGGCTGCCTTGGTCTCACCCTGACCTGCAGCCCAGGGCGTCATGGCGATGGTCGAGGAGGTGAGGCTCGTGCTTAACGCCACAATAAGGGACCATCGGCCAAAAGAGGAAATCTGACCTGCTGTTTGGCAGTCTCTACACACCGCCTTTCCCTGTGGCCTAGCCAACCACCCTGACCTCGAGCCACCCCTGTTGATTGTTTATGGAAGAACCCCCCCACACACACACAGCTATAAATACCTGGCGGCTCTTCAGCAAGAGGATTTTAATAGACTGAAAAGAGCCTCATCTACTCATAAACAACAACTTGGTCGGAGACAGGTTCCACATCGCTAGTATAGCCTTTTTACTCTGGCAGGAAACACAGCAGAGATACAGTATGTTTGGTATTTAACTCTGTCACTCCTCCATAGACCTTTTCTGTAATAATAATGTGAATAAATAATAGACCGTTATATTACTGTCTGCTCCTGTACGGGGGAGCCTACTTTTAGTATCATCCTAGGGTTTGGAAATGAGCCAAGTCTACTTGGGTCCCGAACTGTGCCAAAAGAGAGATGAAATCCCTATGACTGTAAGCAGTACAGGGCTGAGGGCTCGCACAGCTGTTCAAACTTCCCAGAAGCCCCGATCTCATAGCCTAACATGGCATAATAGAAAACACACTCCAGTCTAAATGACCCAATACAACACAGCTGTTTCATCTGCTAGTCCAGTGCCAATTCCCTTAATTCCTTTAACAGGGTGTAGTTGGTCAAGAAAGACAAACACACAAACACGTGTGGCACTTGAGGCATGCAGGCAACACTATTCAATTGATCAACGGAACAAATCCAACAAGTGTCACAAACTAACAAAAATGAATGGATAATTTCTTCAGGAGCTGTGGTTCAGTGGTTGGACACGCTTGATGCTCTCCTTAGCTATGGGGCCACAGAGTTCCCTATCTGAATAATCTTTTATCTATAGCGACATTGATATATCTTCAATTTCCGTTTTTAGAACAAATAAGAACGCGTTCATTGACTGAACCCTGAGCTTTCTAACTACTTTAAGGATTTCATGGCTGGATTTGGCTCTATCATCCAAACTACGATAAGATCACCAAGTCTGATCATATCGGGTTGGGAAGGCTTCATGCTGTAATGAAAAGTCACAGATAAGGCCATGTGATTATCTAATGTGGTGTAGTCGCTTATTCTTTGTAAAAAAAAATCCCATTGCATAGGGCTCAGTTAATTACTGTATTATCGTGTAACCGATGGTTCTGGATGAGACCATTATGACAATAAAATGAGTAAGTTCAGGAGTAAAGATTTTCTTAACAAGTCACATAATAAGTTCCATGGACTCACTGTGTGAAATAGTAGTGTTTAACATGATTTTTTTTAATGACTTCCTCATCTCTGTACACATAAGGTCCCTCAGTCAAGTAGTGAATTTCAAACATAGATTCAACCATAAAGACCAGGGAGGTTTTCCAATGCCTTGTAAAGGAGGGCACCTATTGGTAGATGGGGGAAAAAATAAGCTGACATTGAATATCCCTTTGATCATGGTGAAATGATTAATTACACTTTGGATGGTGTGTCAATGCACCCAGTCACTACAAAGATACAGGAGTCCTTCCTAACTCAGTTGCTGGAGAGGAAAGAAACCGCTCATGGATTTCACCATGAGGCCAATGGTGACTTTAAAATAGTAAAAGGAGAAAACTGAGGATGGATCAACAACATTGTGGTTGCGCCACAATACTAACCTAATTGACAGAGTGAAAATAAGGAAGTCTGTACAGAATTTAAAAAATCCAAAACATGCATCCGGTTTGCAAAAATGTTTTCACTTTGTCATTATGGGGTGTTGTGTGTAGATGGGTGAGAAAAAAAAGCGATGTAATCCATTTGGAATTCAGGCTGTAACACAACAAAATGTGGAATAAGTCAAAGGGTTATGAATCCATTCTGAAAGCACTGTAAATCACATCTGAAGCTATACAGTGAGTTTCTCCAGCAGACAGGATTTCAAGCAAATACGAAGCTACGGAGGACATGTTTAGCCTCTCAGTTGTTTGGTAACATGACTGTTTTCTTTTCTTTTCACAATGGGGGTATTTTGGTGAAATTGTTGAAATTCCTGCCTTTTTCCGGAAAGCACAGGCTGGGATTTTATGGATATGTTCAGTTAAGCATAGTTAGATACATAACATACACTATGTTAAAACATAACTCTGGCAGTACTTAATACATATTATTTAACAGTCTTTATTTAGGAATACAATAGGAATAAAATAGAAGTGTGACCTAAGAGGGCGTTTCCCCACCACACCACAACCATGGAAATAGTCAAACTGCCTGATCCATCTAACCACAGTATAGTTCACCACATGCTTTCAGGAATGATTATTCATCATCCCGACATATTCTTATCACATGGGTTATTTTATCACTGCATTTTGATTGCATTATCTTAGCTTGACACCTGAAGTAACTCAAGCTCTAATCTTTGGAAGGCTGTCCAGCGATAGAAAGGTGACCCCTTCAATGGGGTTGGGTAGAGTCTGTAGTGGCCACATTGTGGTGTAAGGAAACAGAATTTGTCATTACTATGCAGTGGACACCAGCCATGCCAGCATGTCATTCACTAATCACCCCAAGGAGGATAACCATTAATAGCCTATCCAACTAGTGAATATAATTTGTCAATATTATGTCAACTTGATCTAGCCTCTCAGTCTTGTTAACATACAGTATTTGAAGCTGTGAGTTTAAAAGAGGAAAGTAAACTATTTGCAGCAGAGATGTGCCGGGACAGTTTTCTAAGGTCCCACAGTTGGCAGTGCATGTCAGAGCAAAAACCAAGCCATGAGGTTGAAGGAATTGTCCGTAGAGCTTCGAGACATTATTGTGTCGAGGCACAGATCTGGGGTAAGGTACCAAAACATTTCAGCAGCATCGAAGGTCCCCAGCATCGAATGGCCTCCATCATTCTTAAATGAAAGAAGTTTGGAACAACCAAGACTCTTCCTATAGTTGGCCCGCCCTGCCAAAATGAGCAATCGGGGGAGAAGGGCCTTAGTCAGGGAAGTGACCAAGAACCCGATGGTCACTCTGACAGAGCTCCAGAGTTCCCCTGTGGAGATGGGAGAACCTTTCAGAAGGACAATCATCTCTGCAGCACTCCACCAATCAGGCCTTTATGGTAGAGTGGCCAGGCGGAAGCCACTCATCAGTAAAAGGCACATGACAGCCCACTTGGAGTTTGCCAAAAGTCCCCTAAAGGAATCTGACCATGAGAAACAAGCTTCTCTTGTCTGATGAAACCAAGATTGAAGAATTTGGTGTGAATGCCAAGAATCACATCTGGAGGCAACCATTCCTACGGTGAAGCATGGTGGTGGCAGCATCATGCTGTGGGGATGTTTTTCAGCTGCAAGGACTGGGATACTAGTCAGGATTGAGGGAAAGATGAACGGAGCAAAGAACAGAGATCTTTGATGAAAACCTGCTCCAGAGCGCTCAGGACCTCAGACTGGGACGAAAGTTCAACTTCCAACAGGGCAACGGACCAAAGCACACAGCCAAGACAACGCAGGAGTGGCTTCGGGACAAGTCTCTGAATGTCCTTTAGTGGCCCACCCAGAGCCTGGACTTGAACCTGATCTAACATCTCTGGAGAGACCTGAAAATAGCTGTGCAGCGACCCTCCCATTCCAACCTGACAGATCTTGAGAGGATCTGCAGAGAAAAATGGGAGAATTTCCCCAAATACAGGTGTGCCAATATTGTAACATCATACCCAGGAAGACTCAAGGCCGTAATCACTGCCAAAGGTGCTTCATCAAAGTACTGAGTAAAGGGTGTGAATACTTATGTTAATAAGGTATTTGTGTTTATTATATATAGCATTAGAACACATTTCTAAAAACCTGTTTTTGTGTTGTCATTATGGGGTATTGTGTGTAGATTGATAAAGAAAACATGTATTTAATCCATTTTAGAATAAGGCTGTAATGTAACAAAATGTGGAAAAAGAGAAGGGGTCTGAAAGTGTACTTTCCAAATGCACTGTACATAGTAGTACATTCACACATACAGGAAGTTATGCCCACTGTTGTCTATTCAAACACAGGCTTGTTCCTCTCTGTGAGACACTGGCCCATGCTTTCCAATGCATTTGTAGCTGGGCACAGAGAGAGGGTCAGAGTTCGTAGTCCACAAAGACCGTCAGAGGGATGCAGCGGGCCTTACACCCTGGCCTCCAACAACACTGGCTCCCCCTGCTGGTACATAGTGGAGGTGCGGGCGAGCTCCATTCACCTGTTGTCGAGAGGAGTCAATGGCCTTGTCTGAATACTCATTCTTGCCTTCTAAATGGTAGACATTTTGGGTATGTCAAAAATGTAATGGCTTATTTGCTCCGTAAGGCTTATTTGATAGAATATACGTTTCGTAATGCTTAGGTTGTTACGAGTGTACTGATACAAGTAGGACAAGTGACATCCCGTCAACTTTGAGAAAAAACACTTTATATCGGATTGTGTGCGCATGTTGTTCACACGCGTATCTGCACTTTCATTGGCTAGAATGGTCCCACCTGATCTTGCCTCTTCCCGACTGCCTCCGTTGACGTATTTTCATTTTTAGAGCGACCAATCGACAATCTTCTACGACTCTATTCAGGAAGAAAATCGTCATTCGAGACCCACGTGTGTTTGACAACAGCAGTTAATTACATATGGTGACGCGTTGTACCAAAATTAACGAATGTCGGGAATCAACGAAATTGCGCATTAGATTTATGAATTATCGGTATGGATGAGCCTAGTATGTTGATTTTTGTTGCTTACGTCATTCTATTTTCTTAAACAGTACGTTATCAGTAGTAGGTAGTACGATTAGTACACAGTATGCAGTTTTAGTAAGTAGTTGGCGAGACATATTTCAGACTCAGCTATTGTCTCTCAGTTGTTTGGTCCAAAATCTAAATTACATTGTTATCTTATGAAGTGGTAATACGCGGTGTAGATTCATAATTCCATCTTCAACTGTAAAATCGCGAAAATAAATTAGATTTGTGCTATTGTGTCATTGGTTGTGAGCTCATATCCTAGCACTTAGTAAGTTTCACCATTCATGATGCGTAGAGAGAAGTGTAGCAGCCCCATGGCACTGATGGTGGAGGTCATAGGCAGCCATGTTGAATCAGTGGCTCCCCACTCACTTTGTTTCCTAAGAAACAAAAGCTATGAAACATTATAAATATTTGTCTCCTTAATGACCATCTGAGAGTGGGCTACAAAGTGGACTTTAAAAGTCATGTTTTTTTTCTGTGGTTTGCTATGTGTGCCATTTTCTCAAATAGAATGTACCCAAAAATATATAATTCACTACATTCATGCCACTGAGGACTCACTTCTTATAGTGGCACTCGATGGGTATGACGGTTTTAACCCTTCTGACTATCAGGCTGCCACTGAGGGTGGGGAGAGAACACATGCCAATAGAGAACACCAGTTTGTTGGAGTACATCAGCCATACCCCATTTACCTGCAGGGGGTGAAGAAGCATTGGCTAAAGGCCTACAACATCCTATAACTTCATATGTTTTGACAATTTAAAGAATGCATTGTCACTTAAATTGCCTACATACAGACAGAAACGTATTTGTCATTGACCATTAAAGACAGCCAAAAGAATAGTGAGACAGACCAAACTTTCTCAAATAAAAGCGGACACTATTTAATGTGTTATTGTTGTTTTTTCATTGCGACACTAGGCTACTTAATCTGGACTCACTGCCACAGTCCTGGGCTGGGTTTTCCAAAAGCATCATAGCACTAAAATCCTCTTTCGTCCATTTAGTTTCAATAGAATTAAGACTATTTTAGTGCTAGGATACTTTTCGGGAAACCCAGGCCAGACCAATTCAGATGTCGACGCCATCTAATGAAACAGGTGCACTGGACAAATGTGAGGGTCAAGTGTTCCAATTGTGGTGGGGATCGTGATCCTTAGTTCCTGGAGTGCCCTGTAAGGGTGAATGAAATTGAGGTTAGAGTGGTCAATCGAATCTCCTATGCGGAGGCCATTAAAATAATTGAGATAACAAGTGATGCCAGTGAAGATATGGTAGTGGATGTACCACAGCCAGTAGTAAATGTTTGCTGCAAGACAAATATACCATGTGCCCTAAAAAGGTGGATTTTGTTGCGTTCCTTGCCACAGTTATAAACTGTACAGCAAGTCTCGGAGAAGTCGAAGAAACTGGACATTCTTGTGGCTGCGGCAGAAACGTTTTTGGGACTCAGGGATTTTACATCTGAAGACTTGCAAGGGGTAATGGTAAGGGAAGACCCACCCCCCAGGTTCCCCTTGAGCCTGTGTAGGGATCAGATGTTTTATTTATTTTTAACTGAAAAGTTGTTTGATTTATTTTTGGTAGTTCCGTTATTTTCTGTTTCCATCACGCATCGTAGATGGCAGGATGCACATTTGCGATCGCAAATATACCACAGAAGTGAGGTTGCGAAAACAATGCCTCTTTTCGAAGAATGATCTATTCACTCTATCCTAATTTTGCCTTTGGCACCTTCATTTCATATAATTATACTTTTAGCCCGTCTATATCCCAATGTATTTCTGATTTTAGAGGACTTCGGAGACAAAATTGAGACATATTCTGTTTCAAAGAAAAGCTGACCCAACAACAAAATGTACTGGCAGAGGGGGGAATCTCGAGACGACCGTTGGAATATATATCTATATTTTTTTTGAGGTCATCGTCAGTCATTATCTTCTCCACACGCGCACAAGGTAGGGAGATCACCATCAAAGAACAATGTCATTTTTAGTAACAAAAACATCTGGTCGACTGTGAAAACGGTAAGACTGAGAAGTGTTAATTACTGCAATGCGTAATATCATACGGAATTTGACAGTTTATGTGGTACAGACTAGATTGATCATCCAGGCAGGATCACTGACAGCCAGCTGTCAATCAATCATGTACAGGTGCCCGACTGTGCGCGTGATGCAAAAGAAGGGGGAGGTGTTAGGGAAGGGGGACAATATATGTTTAAAATATTGAGAATGTGTAATCCATAAAATAGTGACCAATAACAAGCGCCTACGCCGCTTCAGAAAATGTTTCCCACCAAGCCCAGATAGGAACTCATTCGTAAATTTTTGCGGATAGAGGGAACTATTTCAGCGAAGAACTGAGTCGCAGTTCTGACCAGACTAAAAAACTCCACGTATGTTTTTCCCTGTACATCGAATAATATTCAAGGTAAATGAAACAGGAAAACCGAGTAACAAAATTGCACTTCTACCTGGATTTTTAAGGTTTAGATTGAAGAAGAAAATGGCGTGCATCATGGAATGACAGCAGAATTTCCACATTGACAAGGGGTCTCAAGGATTGAAGACACATGGCTAATCTAGAGGAAAACATTTCTGAGCGGATTGACTGGGGTGAAAAGGCAGTGGTGGGAGAAAAACACAAAGGCACAGAGCGTAATGCAGATTGGACAGGGACTCTGCTGAATAATGCACACATTGGACTTCCTAACCCAGCACCAGATGTTGTCAAATGCTCCCTAATATCTGGGGAGTGTCTCTACTTCCACTATGGGTGTGATGGTCAGGACGACAGGGGCTGGGGCTGTGGCTACCGCACCTTACAGACCATGGCCTCTTGGCTGTGCCAGAGTTGGGCCCCACCACCACCTAAGGGCAAATGCAGACCCCCACCCAGCCTTCCCGAAATCCAGCACGCCCTGGTCGCAATGGGGGACAAGCTTGCCATGTTCGCTGGCTCTCACGAGTGGATAGGGACGTTTGAGGCGGCCCTGGTCCTGGACTACTACTATGACGTCCCCTGTAAGGTTGTCCACGTGCGGGATGGAGGGGTAGAACTAGAGAGAGCTGCTGAGGAGCTCCACCAGCACTTCCAGAGCCAGGGGTCTCCTGTCATGATGGGAGGCGACCGGGACAACTCCTCCAAGGGGATCCTGGGTGTGTGCACTCGGCCTGGGGGCCAGGGGAGCTACCTGCTGGTGATGGACCCTCACTACTATGGGCCCAGACTGGAGATGACGTCGGTGCAGGGGCTGGGGTGGGTGTCGTGGAAAAAAGTAGGGTCACTGGATCATAGCTCTTTCTATAACTTGTGTCTGCCTCAGACTTCCCGGAAATGAAACGGACAAGGACAGATCAGTGGGAAAAGAAGCGTTTTCGTAAACTCAGGCAGCCCAATTCTGATCTTTTTTTCCACTAATTGCAGCCAGATAGAATTCTTGTAAAGACTTAATTGGATAATCGCTTTATTAAATGTCTAATTATCTGAGAAAATATTTTAAAAATAATACGTATTTGAAAGAGAACATCTGTTATGATCCACAAATAAAGATATGTTAAATATATTTCTACTGTCCTGTACAGCAGTAGGGACTGGTAGTGTATGAGTATAACGCTATTGCCCTCTTGTGGATGAATGCAGACTTCATATGGTGTGAGGACATTACCATAGAAACAAAATCACTAGTTCTGTGTAGGGTTGCAAAATTCCTGGGGCCTCATTTATCAATCATGCGTACGTGCAAATATGTGCGTAAACCCAAGTGTGATTAATCAATATGAATGTTTCCTTCAGAGTGTGCTCAACTCTACCGATACTTCTGTCACAAACTGTTGTGTTACATTAAGTAGCAAATGTGCCTACTCTGGTCTTGGCATGTACTCTCTAGCCAACAGCTCACAGATACAGTGCAGGTAGACTGTGAGGGTTGTCTAGTCTACATGAGATTATTATGGATAAGAGAGAGAATATTGTATTTGTCAAACATCAATCAAGCATTGATCATCATTTCACCAGAATAAGATTCTCAATATCTTTTGGAAAGGAGCATCAACTAGGGATGCATGATATACAGTTGAAGTCGGAAGTTTACATACACCTTAGCCAAATACATTTAAACTCAGTTTTTCACAATTCCTGACATTTAATCCTAGTAAAAATTCCCTGTTTTAGGTCGTTTAGGATCACCACTTTATTTTAAGAATGTAAAATGTCAGAATAATAGTAAAGAGTGATTTATTTCAGCTTTCATTTCTTTCATCACATTCCCAGTGGGTCAGAAGTTTACATACACTCAATTCGTATTTGGTAGCATTGCATTTAAATTGTTTAACTTGGGTCAAATGTCTTGGGTAGCCTTCCACAAGCTTCCCATAATAAGTTGGGTGAATTTTGGCCCATTCCTCCTGACAGAGCTGGTGTAACTGAGGTTTGTAGGCCTCCTTGCTCGCCTCCTTGCTCGCACATGCTTTTCAGTTCTGCCCACACATTTTCTAGGATTGAGGTCAGGGCTTTGTGATGGCCACTCCAATACCTTGACTTTGTTGTCCTTAAGCCATTTTGCCACAACTTTGGAAGTATGCTTGGTGTCATTGTCCATTTGGAAGACCCATTTGCGACCAAGCTTTATCTTCCTGAGAGATGTTTGAGATGTTGCTTTAATATATCCACATAATTTTCCTACCTCATGATGCCATCTATTTTGTTAAGTGTACCAGTCCCTCCTGCAGCAAAGCACCCCCCACAACATGATGCTGCCACCCCTGTGTTTCACGGTTGGGATGGTGTTCTTCGGCTTGCAAGCCTCCCCCTTTTCCCTCCAAACATAACGATGGTCATTATGGCTAAACAGTTCTATTTTTGTTTTATCAGACATTTCTCCAAAAAGTACGATCTTTGTCCCCAGTTTTATGGCGGTTTTGGAGTCCTCTTCCTTGCTGAGCAGCCTTTCAGGTTATGTCGATATAGGACTTGTTTTACTGTGGATATAGATACTTTTGTACCTGTTTCCTCCAGCATCTTCACAAGGTCCTTTGCTGGTGTTCTGTGATTGATTTGCACTTTTCGCAAGTACGTTCATCTCTAGGAGACAGAACACATCTCCTTCCTGACGGCTGCGTGGTACTTGCACACTATTGTTTGTACAGATGAACGTGGTACCTTCAGGTGTTTGGAAATTGCTCCCAAGGATAACCCAGACTTGTGGAGGTCTACATTTTTTTTCTGAGGTCTTGGCTGATTTCTTTTGATTTTCCCATGATGTCAAGCACTGAGTTTGAAGGTAGGCCTTGAAATACATCTACAGGTACACCTCCAATTGACTCATGTCAATTATCAGAAGCTTTTAAAGCCATGACATAATTTTCTGTAATTATCCAAGCTGTTTAAACAGAGTGAATGAATGAAGCCAGCCGGAAGCCAGACGTACCAATGTGTCGGAGGAAACACCTGGCAACCTTGGCGCACTGTCCTCGGCCCGCCACAGGAGTCGCTGGTGAGACAAGGACATCCCTACCGGCCAAGCCCTCCCTAACCCGGACAACGCTAGGCCAATTGTGCGTCGCCCCCCAATTTTTTTATTTTCGTAGCTTTTATGGGTTGCACTGTTGTATTTCATAGTATGACGTTGTATAGTCCCCACAGGCTTTAAAAGGATGATTTTGACCATATATGGTTAATTAGGGGCGTTTCAAAATGCAAATAGCCAACGTCATGCACGATCACTGAGTCTGAGAACAATTGGTATTTATCAATGGTTATCTCCTACTGGTGTGCATATGAGGCTCGTAGGATTGTTTGATAAATCACACTTTTTCTTTGCCAACGAAAATGGCCAATTTAATTCGTAAGTAGCATTTGAGAATAGTGTGTACGTAATAGTGATAAATGAGGCCCCTGGAACTTTCAATAAATTCCCTGGTTTTCCCGAAATCCCAGTCCCCGGAATCAGGATGGAATAAGCAGGAAATCAGGGATCCTCCAACCGGGATTTCTGGAAAACCAATATTTTCCTTTTTACGTTCCAGGGAATTTTGCAACCCTAGTTCTGTGGCAGTAAATAAACCTTTAAAAGATGACTACAAGCCTGGTGAATATACAGTGCCTTGCGAAAGTATTCGGCCCCCTTGAACTTTGCGACCTTTTGCCACATTTCAGGCTTCAAACATAAAGATATAAAACTGTATTTTTTTGTGAAGAATCAACAACAAGTGGGACACAATCATGAAGTGGAACGACATTTATTGGATATTTCAAACTTTTTTAACAAATCAAAAACTGAAAAATTGGGCGTGCAAAATTATTCAGTCCCTTTACTTTCAGTGCAGCAAACTCTCTCCAGAAGTTCAGTGAGGATCTCTGAATGATCCAATGTTGACCTAAATGACTAATGATGATAAATACAATCCACCTGTGTGTAATCAAGTCTCCGTATAAATGCACCTGCACTGTGATAGTCTCAGAGGTCCGTTAAAAGCGCAGAGAGCATCATGAAGAACAAGGAACACACCAGGCAGGTCCGAGATACTGTTGCGAAGAAGTTTAAAGCCGGATTTGGATACAAAAAGATTTCCCAAGCTTTAAACATCCCAAGGAGCACTGTGCAAGCGATAATATTGAAATGGAAGGAGTATCAGACCACTGCAAATCTACCAAGACCTGGCCGTCCCTCTAAACTTTCAGCTCATACAAGGAGAAGACTGATCAGAGATGCAGCCAAGAGGCCCATGATCACTCTGGATGAACTGCAGAGATCTACAGCTGAGGTGGGAGACTCTGTCCATAGGACAACAATCAGTCGTATATTGCACAAATCTGGCCTTTATGGAAGAGTGGCAAGAAGAAAGCCATTTCTTAAAGATATCCATAAAAAGTGTTGTTTAAAGTTTGCCACAAGCCACCTGGGAGACACACCAAACATGTGGAAGAAGGTGCTCTGTTCAGATGAAACCAAAATTGAACTTTTTGGCAACAATGCAAAACGTTATGTTTGGCGTAAAAGCAACACAGCTGAACACACCATCCCCACTGTCAAACATGGTGGTGGCAGCATCATGGTTTGGGCCTGCTTTTCTTCAGCAGGGACAGGGAAGATGGTTAAAATTGATGGGAAGATGGATGGAGCCAAATACAGGACCATTCTGGAAGAAAACCTGATGGAGTCTGCAAAAGACCTGAGACTGGGACGGAGATTTGTCTTCCAACAAGACAATGGTCCAAAACATAAAGCAAAATCTACAATGGAATGATTCAAAAATAAACATATCCAGGTGTTAGAATGGCCAAGTCAAAGTCCAGACCTGAATCCAATCGAGAATCTGTGGAAAGAACTGAAAACTGCTGTTCACAAATGCTCTCCATCCAACCTCACTGAGCTCGAGCTGTTTTGCAAGGAGGAATGGGAAAAAATTTCGGTCTCTCGATGTGCAAAACTGATAGAGACATACCCCAAGCGACTTACAGCTGTAATCGCAGCAAAGGGTGGCACTACAAAGTATTAACTTAAGGGGGCTGAATAATTTTGCACGCCCAATTTTTCAGTTTTTGATTTGTTAAAAAAGTTTGAAATATCCAATAAATGTCTTTCCACTTCATGATTGTGTCCCACTTGTTGTTGATTCTTCACAAAAAAATACAGTTTTATATCTTTATGTTTGAAGCCTGAAATGTGGCAAAAGGTCGCAAAGTTCAAGGGGGCCGAATACTTTCGCAAGGCACTGTAGTTCCGGAATGTGAACACAGTAATTATCCAACATGAATTCTTATGGATTCACTTAATCTCGTACCAGATAATCAACATCCTTCTATAACGTTCAGTGCAGTCTGTCTGCAGTAGAGAATATAAGCCCGGCAAGTTCTCCTTGATTCAAATCACTCTGACTTGTTCTTGTTACCCAGAGGCCAACATGCAAATGAAGCTTCTGATCAAAGAGCAGACATTGGGTTTTAAATAGGACATGATTATTTTACATGGAGAAGGGTTTTACCACCCAAATGCTGCTATGTCTATAATGTCAAAAGGCTCTGAGTCTGACTGCACATTTTAGGAGCAGTGTCTGCATGAAAGTGAGATTTGTTTTCTTACAAAAAGCTGTTTCTTGAACTAGGGGTTAGGCCTACACTTCACAATAGTTGTTATACATTGAATGGACAATGGAGGCGGAACAAGGTTTGAAAGATCATCTTTATTGCTTGTAAGCAACAACTCACCCACAGGCTACATTCATATTTTCAGAATCTACTCGATACAGAAAGTAGATGACAATGTAGAGGTGACATTGAGGCTGGCATGATTGCAATCACTATCACAAGGTTGCTCACTATGAGTCAGGCACACAGTCGTTGTAGAAGATCTGGAAGTTCTTGTCCACGTCCATCCTTCCCCTGAGGAACTTCTCCAGGTTCTTCACCGGAACCTCCACCAGGTGGTTGTTGACGCGGTCATTCAGCCCGTAGGCCCCGAACGCCGGGAACTTGTACCGCAGGAAGTAGGGCGCGTTCTGGTCGTAATCGGTGCAGCAGTAGGCCGACCACATGTACTCGGGAATGGCCACGCGGTCCAGGTTGTCACGGCGGATCATGTTCCCAGAGGTTGTGACCCCGGTGATCACGTAGGCTTTGCCGCGGCAGTAGTTGTTGAGGCGCTTGCGGATGAGGTCCTCGTGCTCGGCCCAGGGCCCGATATTGAACTCACGGATCTGGGGCAAAAAGAAAGATCATTCCTGTTATTTCCCCATACTTCTTCTTCTTCCACCCTCCCCTACGCTTAAACAGTGTAAGGTAGACACACCAAACTAACTATTATATGTGCAGACTGAACCAACTTACCTGGGGCACCACGTTGGTCAGTGTGTAGGTGGAGGCCTTGTCCAGGGGATCAGCCTGGTGCTCGTCGGGGTTGAGATGCCCTCTCTCGTACTGGACCACGTCAGCATAGTCCTCCAGCACCGCCTGGCTGTCCTCAAAGTTCATGTGCATGTGGGAGGAGGACTGGGGGAACGGCTCCATGTTGCTACTGCCCTTCTCTGATGCCAACTAAGGACGGACGGAGGGTGGGGGGGGAGTGAGGGGGTAGAGGATACAGACGGACGGAGAAGGGGGGGGGGAATAGAGCCAGAGGGGGAGAGAGGGAATTTTGATGAAGAAATTATGATGAATTTAATTTGCATATGCACAATACTGCTGCCTACATGAACAGATTACAACAATGTCCTATTGTAACACCAATTCACACAGCCCGTGATGCAGCTAATATTAAACTCCTAATTTTGCCTAGAGCAGCAATATTGTCCTCACAGCTCGGCAAGCTTTACCTACTAGTGTATGGATGTCAGTCATCTGCATCCATGAGAGAACCTTTATCAAAACATGTTTTGAAATTACATAATGGGGATGCTGACTCACTATATTGGAGCATATAAACATTTCTGGCCTATGTTCAAAGGTGAAATCCAACACACACACACTACATACACACGCAATATTCTACCTGTGGCTCGAACATCCAGGGGAAGTCTACCCTCTTCTCGCCATCGGACTTCTTGAAGGTATAGGCCGAGTAGACAGGGATGTGTTTGTGGGGGTCGTAGAGAGTGACGAAGCGGGGCTTGTCCTCGTAGCGCTGGCAGAGCTTCTTCAGGGAGTTACCGAGGAGGTAGCCCCGAGGTGGGGTTCCCATGTACAGGGAGTCCTTACAGCGCTCCACATGGTTAAAGTCCTCCACCACCCCGGCCTGGGACTCTCGCACACAGCCCAGTATCAGCAGAACCGCCAGGGACAGAGAAGAGTAGATGGATAAGTGTTTCACGGTGACCATGTTAGCTACTCAGTCTCTCTCGAACTGATCTTGTTTAGTTGTCTTGTTTGCCTCCCTCTGTGTCGGCATGTGTTCCCCTCGCTCCCTCTGCCCTTCACACACTACTGTTGCTACTTCGTGCGTGAGATTCCTGTCTCTCCCTTCACTCTTTCCCGTGGTAGTCTATAACTCTCTGTACAGTCTCATCTCTCTCATGAAAGGATACTCAGTGGGTCGACCCATCTCGACTTCCCATTGTCAAGTCTATTTCCATATATTCAAAGTGGCGAGGCGGCCGTAGCAAAGTGAAGAGCCTCAGTTAATGTTATCAGTGTTCAGCTTTCTTAGATTACCCAGGAATAGTCCCAGCTAAAGCATGACGCATTGGATAGATGTCTTATACTTGGTAATATGAAAACACAGGCTCTGTTAGGTCCTGAAAGGCTGTGTTTTTTGTTATGTATCTCATGCTCTTTGCTCTGTAAAGAGGGACCCAAGGTCACCTGTGTCCATCGGTGCAGAACGTAGTCGGAGCTGATTGTGATCTCTCCACTGTAGACTGCCTCTCATCCTCTGAAGTGGAGAGATGCAAAGTGTGTGTGTGTGTGTAGATCTGTGGCTAGTCTTATCTGCTTATCCTCTCATGTAAAGACTGAGGTGTGAGCAGAATAAGGCTTTGTGCAGAGGTAGATTGGAAATGAAACTTCAGGAAGGCTCTGAAACAAAATGGAGGCCTAGCTGTGCCGTGGCAATTTCCCTTCAGACTTCTTGTGGATTCATTGATTTTCACTGGAATGAGTATGATGGGTTTCCAGTGAAGAAGTATGTGGAGGTACAGAAAAACAACATTCCATCCAGGAATTTCAGTGAAATCAGTAGCAATGACTTTGTTTTTATTTCTACTCATTATTATTGGTGAAACCTGTCTGAATAGTTACTGTTTCACTCAGTTTCTGTTGAATGTGGGAGTTGTTTAACACCCAGAGGTCGCATGACACCCCTTCCGCACAGCAGCTGAATATTGCTCTGAATAAAAAGTGTTGCTAATGTATTAGTCATATCATAACACGCGTTTATATATAGTACATCTGTTGTATGTCAGAAGAAGTGAGTCATTCAACTGTTCGGTGAACTTTTCAATCAGACGTACAGTGCCTTCAGAAAATATTCAGATCCCTTGACTTTTACCACATTTGTTTGTGTTACAGGCTGAATTTAAAATTGTTTAAATTGAGATTTTGTGTCACTGGCCTATACACAATACCCCATACAGTCAAAGTGGTTTTGTTTTTTGACATTTCAAAAAAATATATATAAAAAAATGAAAAGCTAAAATGTCTTGAGTCAATAAGTTATGGCAAGCCTAAATACGTTCAGGAGTAAACATTTTCTTAACAGTCACATAGTAAGTTACATGGACTCACTCTGTGCAGTAATAGTGTTTAACATAATTTTTGAATGACTACCTCATCTCTGTTTTTTAAAATGTATTTTACCTTTATAGGCAAGTCAGTGAAGAACAAATTCTTATTTTCAATGATGGCCTAGGAACAGTGGGTTAACTGCCTTGTTCAGGGGCAGAACGACAGATTTTTACCTTGTCAGCTCAGGGATTCGATCTTGCAACCTTCCTGTTACTCGTCCAAGTCTCTAACTAGGCTACCTGCCGCTCTCCACACATACCATTATCTTTAAGGTGCCTCAGTCAAGCAGTGAATTTCGAACACAGATTCAACCACAAAGACCAGGGAGGTTTTCCAATGCCTCGTAAAGAAGGGCACCTATTGGTAGATGGGTAAAAAAAATAAGCAGACATTAAATATCCCTTTAAGCATGGTGGAGTTATTAATTACACTTTGGATGGTGTATCAATACACCGAGTCACTACAAAGATACAAGTGTCCTTCCCAACTCAGTTGCCGGAGAGGAAAAAAACTGCTCAGGAATTTCACCATGAGGCCAATGGTGACCTTAAAACAGTTACAGAGTTTAATGGCTGTGATAGGAGAAAACTTAGGATAGATCAACAACATTGTAGTTACTCCACAATAATAACCTAATTGGCAGAGTGAAAATAAGGAAGCCTCTACAGAATAAAAATATTCCAAAACATGCATTCTGTTTGCAACAAGGCACTAAAGTAATACTCCAAAAAAATGTGGCAAAGTAATTCACTTTTTATCCTGAATACAACACATTACTGTGTACCACTCTCCATATTTTCAAGCGTAGTGATGGCTGCATCATGTTATGGGTATGCTTGTAATTGACTAGGGAGTTTTTCAGGTAAAAAAATAAACTGAATGGAGTTAAGCACAGGCAAACTCCTAGAGGAAAACCTGCTTCTGTCTGCTTTCCACCAGACACAGGGAGATGAATACACCATTCAGCAGGACAATAACCTAAAACACAAGGCCAAATCTACATTACCCTGGAGTTGCTTACCAAGAAGAGAGTAAATGTTCCTGAGTGGCAGAGTTATAGTTTTGACTTGAAAATCTATGGAAAGACCTGAAAAAGGTGTTCTAGCAATGATTAACAACTAATTTGAGTTTGAAAAGTTTTGAAAAGAATCATGGGCAAATGCTGCAAATTCCAGGCGTGGAAAGCTCTGAGACTTACCCAAAAAGACTCACAGCCATAATCGCTGCCAATAGGTGCTTCTACAAAGTATTGACTCAGGGGTGTGAAAACTTATGTAAATGAGATACAGTGGGGCAAAAAAGTTTTTAGTCAGCCACCAATTGTGCAAGTTCTCCCACTTAAAAAGATGAGAGAGGCCTGTAATTTTCATCATAGGTACACTTCAACTATGACAGACAAAATGAGAAAAGAAATTCCAGAAAATCACATTAGGATTTTTAATGAATTTATTTGCAAATTATGGTGGAAAATAAGTATTTGGTCAATAACAAAAGTTTATCTCAATACTTTGATATATACCCTTTGTTGGCAATGACAGAGGTCAAACGTTTTCTGTAAGTCTTCACAAGATTTTCACACACTGTTGCTGGTATTTTGGCCCATTCCTCCATGCAGATCTCCTCTAGAGCAGTGATGTTTTGGGACTGTTGCTGGGCAACACAGACTTTCAACTCCCTCCAAAGATTTTCTATGGGGTTGAGATCTGGAGACTGGCTAGGCCACTCCAGGACCTTGAAATGCTTCTTACGAAGCCACCCCTTCGTTGCCCGGGTGGTGTGTTTGGGATCATTGTCATGCTGAAAGACCCAGCCACGTTTCATCTTCAATGCCCTTGCTGATGGAAGGAGGTTTTCACTCAAAATCTCACGATACATGGCCCCATTCATTCTTTCTTTTACACGGATCAGTCGTCCTGGTCCCGTTGCAGAAAAACAGCCCCAAAGCATGATGTTTCCACCCCCATGCTTCACAGTAGGTATGGTGTTCTTTGGATGCAACTCAGCATTCTTTGTCCTCCAAACACGACGAGTTGAGTTTTTACCAAAAAGTTATATTTTGGTTTCATCTGACCATATGACATTCTCCCAATCTTCTTCTGGATCATCCAAATGCTCTCGAGCAAACTTCAGACGGGCCTGTACATGTACTGGCTTAAGCAGGGGGACACGTCTGGCACTGCAGGATTTGAGTCCCTGGCGGCGTAGTGTGTTACTGATGCAGGTCATTCACTAGGTCCCCCCGTGTGGTTCTGGGATTTTTGCTCACCGTTCTTGTGATCATTTTGACCCCACGTGGTGAGATCTTGCGTGGAGCCCCAGATCGAGGGAGATTATCAGTGGTCTTGTATGTCTTCCATTTCCTAATAATTGCTCCCACAGTTGATTTCTTCAAACCAAGCTGCTTACCTATTGCAGATTCAGTCTTCCCAGCCTGGTGCAGGTCTACAATTTTGTTTCTGGTGTCCTTTGACAGCTCTTTGGTCTTGGCCATAGTGGAGTTTGGAGTGTGACTGTTTGAGGTTGTGGACAGGTGTCTTTTATACTGATAACAAGTTCAAACAGGTGCCATTAATACAGGTAACGAGTGGAGGACAGAGGAGCCTCTTAAAGAAGAAGTTACAGGTCTGTGAGAGCCAGAAATCTTACTTGTTTGTAGGTGACCAAATACTTATTTACCACCATAATTTGCAAATAAATTCATTAAAAATCCTACAATGTGATTTTCTGGAATTTATTTTGTCTGTCATAGTTGAAGTGTACCTATGATGAAAATTACAGGCCTCTCATCTTTTTAAGTGGGAGAACTTGCACAATTGGTGGCTGACTAAATACTTTTTTGCCCCACTGTATCTGTATTTCATTTTGAATACATTTGCTAACATTTCTAAAAACATGACTTTGTCATTATGGGGTATTGCGTGTAGATGGGCGAGAAAAAAAAGCGATGTAATCCATTTGGAATTCAGGCTGTAACACAACAATATGTGGAATAAGTCAAGGGGTTATGAATCCATTCTGAAGGCACTGTAAATCACATCTGAAGCTATACAGTGAGTTTCTCCAGCAGACAGGATTTCAAGCAAATACAAAGCTACGGAAGACATGTTTAGCCTCTCAGTTGTTTGGTAACATGACTGTTTTCTTTTCTTTTCACAATGGGGGTATTTTGGTGCTCGTTGAAATTCCTGCCTTTTTCTGAAAAGCACAGGCTGGGATTTTATGGATATGTTCAGTTAAGCATAGTTATATTTTAACATACTGCATGTTATGTATCTAACTCTGGCAGTATTTAATACATATTATTTAGCAGTCTTTGTTTAGGAAATAAGTCAAAGGCTATGAATACTTTCTGAAGACACTGTAGGAACATTATCCAGCACAATTTACATGATCTCTGAGAAGGAAAAAAACATAAATCCAACCATGAGTTTTGTCAATCAAGAGCAGCAATTTAAGAAGACTACTAGAGTTAACTTGTTTCCATTGCAGGAAGTGTAAATTAAATGGAAGGAGTTTTGGGGAGGCAAAGGCCCACAGTGAGACCAGAGGTGTGTTTGGCAGGGCATAAAGTTCTGGAACCTTCAGATAGAAAATCTCTGGAACTCCTCCAGCTTCTTTATGGTCAACTCCAGGACCTGGTGGATGAGTGAACGAGAGATGGATGAGTGAGTGAGTGAGTGAGTGAGTGAGTGAGTGAGTGAGTGAGTGAGTGAGTGAGTGAGTGAAGGAACTATATTTTTTATTTGCGCGTCAATTCGTTGTTAGCAACCCATCCCTTTACAGGATTATTTGACACATTTTCACAAAAGTAATATTCTGTATGTAATATAATAGTCAAATAACTAGATTTACCTCGTTGAAGGCGTAGTAGGTGAAGTCTGGAAACCTAGCTGTGCCATGAGGATTTTACTTCACAGGCTGGATTGTCACTGGAGTTAGTATGATAGGCTTCCAGTAAATACGATTGTGGATCACAGGAGGTTGGTGGCATCTTAATTGGGGAGGGCGGGCTCGTGGTAATGGCTGGAGCGGAATTAGTGGAATGGTATCAAATACATCAACCGCATGGTTCCCATGTGTTGGATGCCATTCCATTTGCTCCGTCCCAGACATTATTATGAGCCGTCCTCCCCTCAGCAGCTTCCTGTGCTGTGGACGTATAGGAAAACAACATTCCATCCAGGAACTTCAGTGACACAAGTAGCAGCGACTTTTGCTATTTGTAAGACCTGTTTGAACAGTTGTTTTACACATTTCCTGTTGAAAACCACAGGAGGGTAGTGGAAGGTGTTAAAACATCTGCCTGTGGGGATGTCAACCACATTCTCATATCTCATATTCTAGAGTAGAGCACAACCAACCATAGGACTAAACCACAACCTCTATTGTCATGCTGTACTTTATTTGAGCTGGTATGTTAATTTCTTCACAGGTCACATGACACCCCTCCCACGCACAAACTGAATGTTGCTTTGAATAAGAACCTTGCTAATGCCACGTTATAGGTCATAAGGTGGGTGAACTTTATGTAACCAGACACAGATGGAAACATCATTTTGGCCAACGTGATCTTTGCAGAAAGTATTTGGAGAGGGGGAAAAAAACATGAATCAATCTATCAATAACAGCAATTGAAGAAGACTGCTATATTGTTGACTACTTGTTTCCATTGCAGGAAGTGTAAATTAAATGTAAGGTCTTGGGGTTTTGGGAGGCAAGTCCACTGAGAGACCAGGGGACCTAATGCAGAGCAAAGGCAGGCGGGACACAGTCGTCCACAAAGATCTGGAAGTTCTTGTCCACGAAGGTGGACCTCTGGAGGAACTCCTCCAGTTTCTTGATGGACAGCTCCAGGACCTGTTGGATGAATGAACGAACGGAACAAAAGTGATGAATGAATAAATGAACAAACAAATTCACATTTCTATTTACGTGTCAAGTCCCCTTTCGGGACCCATCTCTTGCGGGGTTATTGTATGTGATATAACAGTATATGAGAGTAGACGACACTAAGCCATCGCCCAAGACCTGCCAGATTGCTACATTAGTTTTGTTTGTTTTTACAGCGTCTTTGAGATTCTCTTTGTAATGAAAGGCACTATATAAAATACATCTATAGTTATTCTAGATTTACCTGGTTGTTCTCCTTCTCATTGAGGGCGTAGTGGGCGAACGCCGGAAACTTGTAGCGCTCATCGTACGGCGCGTTGTGGTCGTAGTCGGTACAGCAGTAGGCCGACCACAGGTACGTCGGGACCGCCACGCGGTCAATGTTATGGCGCCGGATCATGTTCCCTGAGGTGGTGATTCCGGTGACAACGTAGGCGGTGCCGTGGCAGTAGTTGTTGAGGCGCTTGCGGATCACGTGCTCCTGCTCTTTCCAGGTGCCCGCGCTGAACTCTCTGACCTTAAAGGCAGTGTTACTTCATACATAGGTGCCTCTGTTTATTGGTTGCTAAAGCTGGTGTTGGTATTTTACTTTGGTATGAAATTATTTCTGACTGGGATTTTAATTTCATTTATTAAAAAAAAATGTATCTCAGTATTTAGTAAAGTATCTCAGTCCATTACCCCACTGTTATTTTTTTGTTCAATACATAATGTGACAGTACAATTTTAAGTGAAGAACTTGAAAACAAAATGGCGGACCTGGGGCACCACGTTGGTCAGAGTGTAGGTGGAGGCCTTGTCGTCTGGGTCGGCTTGGTGCTCGTCAGGGTTGAGGTGGCCACGCTCGTAGAGGACGGCGTTGGTGTAGTCGTCCAGGATGGCCTGGGCGTCCTCAAAGTTCCTGTGCATGTAGCCGCGCGGGAACGCCTGCATCTCCCTGGTGTCAGAAACTGTGGACAGCTGGGTGGGAGACAAGCAAACAAACAATGAGAGAGCATGAAGGAGTGATAAATAGTGTCGTAGATATGGATTATGAGATTAATGAATAGGCTATGTTTTGAAACCCTTGCTCGCTGTAAAAAGGAGACTTTATGATCATTCAAATATTAGCCTATGAAAGGATGTGCAGCAGTCTGTAATTTTCATGATGACCATAGAGTATTGGCTTTGTGTTATTGAATTACATTTAAATGATATAAAGAGTGAAGCTAGCGCTACATTCTTTCAAAAGCGATGGCAAAACATACCTTATGATATACTAGTGAGAGCCAATCAATATGCATGATTGTCCACTGGACTGGCATTACAGTGCCTGCACCGCAAATGGCACCCTATTCCCTATGTAGTGCACTACCTTTGTCAAAAGTAGTGGACTAAATAGGGGATAGGTAGCCTTTTGGGATGCAACTATTGACTTGAAATGTCTCCAGGTTACCTGTGGCTCGTACATCCAGGGCACGTCCACCCTTTTCTCCCCGTCGGAGCGTTTGAAGGTGTAGGCGGAGTAGATGGGGACGTGGTTGGCCGTGTCGTACAGCGTGACGTAGCGCGGCTTGTTGTTGTAGCGCTGGCAGATCTTCTGGAGCGAGTGGTCCTCCAGGCCCACGGGTGGCGTCCCCATGTACAGGAACTCCCTGCACTCTGGAGAGAGCTCCTTCTCCACCGTTCCCTGGACATCCGTCATCGCCATGGTGACCAGGAGGAAGGCCTGTGCCCAGAGTGGGGCCATGGTGACTTAGCTAGTCTGTCTTTCTGTCTCTCTTGGTTCCCCCTCAGTCTTTCTGTCCCTCTCAGTACTTGTGTGTGTTTCTGTACCTGCCCTGAGTTCTTGGTGCCGGCAGTTCTGAATGAGAGGTACACCTGTGTGTCAGCATTAGCGCTCCCTAATCTGGGCTCATTATGCAAAGCCATGCACACCTTCTATCAGCTGACTTTAGCCGCCTATCATTGACAACCTGAGTTCTATTGAAATAAAGATATCATTGCTAGCTTGGTTCCAGATGTCTTTGTGACGTATTGCCAATCCTTATCGTCTTTGGCATGACAACAACTATAGAAGTTGGCAATACAGCACAAAGAGACCTGGGACCAGGCTAGGCTATTGCCAAAACCTGATGGGTTTTGCTATTGGTGGCCCTGGTGGTATGGCTGGACTCCGCTGGCTTGAAACTTCTAGTGACTGATGACAGAAGACTGTCACTCCAGAAGGAGTGGTTCCTATCAAGTGTTTTTTTTTCTGAAGAGTACTAGAGAATTAGAACAGAAACCACACTCAGCTGAGCTCGCTCTGAGGTGACAAGTTCCTCTGTGTTTGTCGTTATACAGCATGTGGTAGGTTCAATCTCATCCTAGCAGACTCTGGTTACTGGACTCATAGATGATGGTCTTGTTATGCTGCGTGACATGTAACGTGTTGGCGACATGTGGGACTCAGGCAGTGACTTGTTGGGAAATCAAAGAGCCCTTGCAGCAAATTCGTATTTCCCTTTAAAGCGGAAACGAAGGTCCTGTACCTCAATGACATGAGTGAATTACTTTGAATGCGTCTGTCAACGACCCGTTTGTTAGTAAAGGTAATTGAAGTGTATTTGTCTGCACATGTGTGTATTGGGCATAGGATGAAATGATTGGTGAATGGAAACTCTCTTGATATGTGGGCTAATTTGGTGTTTTGTGGTATTAATATTGTCATGGATTAAATGAAGACAAACAATTAATTAAACGTAAATGTATAATGATAGCTTTATTGGTTAGTAATTTCACAAATATCACCATATCATTCATATTTTCAGTGGCAGGAACATCTCCCTCGATCTCTCTCTCTTTTAAAGATCGTCTCTTGACATTCACTCTCATAACCGTTCACACTTCAGGGACACAGTTTCCATTGAACAGCTGAAAGTCCTGATCCACAGCCATCTCTCGATTCACCAACGCCTCCACGCTCTTCGTCGACGTCTCCGTGACCGCGTTATCTACCACGTCATTAAGCCCGTAGGCTGCATAAGTAGGGAACTTGTACCGGAGCTCATATGGCGCACTGAGATCAAAATCAGGACAGCAGTAGGCTGTCCACAGATGTTTGGGTACCCCCACCCGGTGAACGTTACCTCTCCGGATGGTGTTCCCAGTGGTGGTGACGCCACTGATGATGTAAGCCGTTCCACGACAATAGTTGTTGAGGCGTTTGCGGATGCCCTCCAGGTAGGGTAGCCAGTGGTGGTGGAGGAACTCCTTAGCCTGGGGAACCACGTTGGTCAGGGTGTAGGTCGAGGCCTTGTCCCCAGGACTGGCCTGGTGCTGGTCGGGATTCAGCTGGCCACGCTCGTAGACGACTGCGTCGGAGTAGTCGGCCAGCACCGCCTGGCTCTCCTCTAGGGCCAGGAGGCTGGAGGGAGAACCGGGGAAGGGCTGCATGTTACCCGTCCCAGAGCCACTGGACAGCTGGAGGAGAAAGGAGGAGATGAAGAGGGTTAGAGCAATGTCAGCGTGTGATTACACAGACAGAAAATAGGTACAACAATGTATATGAGCCAAGAGGAGAGCGAGAGAGGGGTAGAGTGCAACAAATAATTTCAGATAGAAAATGTGAACAGGAATATCGTTTTAATACTATGTAACAATGTGTATCTACTACCTAGACTTTGTCACAGGGAAAGCTGTTCATTGTGAGGGCAATTTCATTGTGCGTCATGCTTATCAAGACTAGTAAACCAGCAGGTCAGAGCACTAGAGGGAATGTTTTAATGTGCTCTACTGTCTACGTATCGCCTTAAAGCCCTATTCTCCCCACTGTAGCAGACGGTCTATTCTTTGAACGACTCACCGACTCCTCTTCTTCAGTTTGATTTGACCACAGACTTCAATAGAACAGACCATTGTGTCTCTATGACTTTGTCTGTGTAGACCATGGAGATGCTTGATCTCCACCAGAGAGACCTATCAGTATAGTTAGTAACAAACAAAAAAAGTCTAGGCCATTACCTGTGGTTCGTACATCCAGGGCAGACCTTCCCTGCTCTCACCATTGGAGCGTTTAAAGGTGTAGGCGGAGAAGAGGGGGATCCTGCCTGCTGGGTCGTACAGGGTGGCGTAGCGCGCCTTGTCCCCGTAATGCTGGCAAACCTTCTGGAGGCCCTGAGTCCCCTGGAGGCCCCTTGGGGCCAGGCCCCTGTACAGGAACTGGCTGCATTCCCTGAAGGAGGAGTCCACGCTAGGGTTTACTGGGGGAGGTAGAGGAAGCAGGGCCAGGAGCACACAGGACAGCAACATAGTGAGGTGTGGATACACTATCCTGTCTGTCTGTACCTGCACTGGACGGTTAGTGTGGCTATGGACGAGAGAAGGAGAATGGGAGGAGGGAATAGGGAGGGAAGGAAGGATGGAGGGTAGGAGGTGAGATGAAGGGAGGGCTTCCAGAGTAGGTGATGTCATGATTTCTTCAGCAGGTCTGAGAACAGTGTTTTAGAACTGTAGAATAGAACTGGTGAGAACCATAAACCCACTGATAGTATGCAAAGAAGTGACTCTCATTCAGCCAGCGCTATCTGTGTGCAAGCATTGGGTTACCATGGACGTGTGGTTAGCTGCAGTGAGTCCTAGTCGACTCATGCACCATGCCGCCACCATTGTTTTTACACTGCACCGCGTATGTCCCATATTCCATGCAAATATTGGCTGTGAAACTACATTGAACAGAATCTTTTTTATTACGTTACAACATTACAGCTGTAGCTTACTATGGTACTTTCATTGAAGCAGTATACTGTAGTCCTGTCGGTTTAAATTGCATGCAGCACACTTTGTTCAGAGCGTTTCTATGAGGTGTGAAGAAAAGTGTTGCTTCGTGATGTGGTTTCTCACACGTTTGAGACCGACGAGAGCTTTTTGTTGTATTTTTAGTTCAGTTGATTGATTGTGCATGACAATTATTGACAGTTACTTTGTAAGAGTATAAAATGTGAATAAAATAAAAACTTCCTTCAATTGGTCAATTTACACTCCCATTACAGTAAAAAAACGAAAACAGACACACACACACAGAGGCCTATCTCTTCCTCTTCTTTTTGAAGGTGTTCTCTGACACACAGTCCTCGTAGAAGATAGCCAGATTACTATCCATGTCCGTTTGTTTCTTCAGAAAGCTCTCCAGTGTCTTTAAAGGCACCTCCATGACTCCATGGTCCTCCTGTTCATTCAGTGCATAGGCACCATAGCTAGGGAACATGAAACGGACCTCGTAGGGAGAGTTACGGTCGAACCGTGGGCAACAGTAAGCCAACCACACGTGTTTGGGGATCCCCATGCGGTCCTCGTTCCCCCGACGTATGGTCGCCCCGGAGACTGTCACCCCGGTTACCACGTAGGACTGCTTTCCGCGGCAGAAGTTATTGAGGCGGCGGCGCACAGTATCCAAATAGGAGCTCCAGGTCTCTTCCAGGAAGTCTGTGATCTGGTACCAGGACATTAGCTAACATTAACATAACATTCAATTCTAAATAGGATTATAAACTGGGTGGTTCGAGCCCTGAATGCTGATTGGCTGACAGCCGTGGTATATCAGACCGATTGACAAAACATTTATTTTTACTGCTCTAATTATGTTGGTAACCAGTTTTTAATAGCAAAAAGGAACCTCAGGGGTTTGTGGTATATGGCCAATATACCACACCCTCTCGGGCCTTATTGCTTAATTATAACATGGTTTATAACGTCCCAAAACCATTCAAAAAACGTATTTGATAACAAAATGGCTGACCTGGGGTACCACGTTGGTCAGGGTGTAGGTGGAGGCCTTATCGTCTGGGTCAGCCTGGTGCTGGTCTGGGTTGAGCAGGCCTCGGGAGTACTCCACGGCGTCTGAGTAGTCCTCCAGCACCGCCTGGCTCTCCTGGATCAGAGGCTCCGGGTCATCACTAGGGGGCAGCACCTTCATGTTCCCACCCTCATTCCCAGACACCAGCTGTGGAGTGATTGGGGGGGGGGGGGGGGGGTGATGATTTAATGACAGATAATATTATTTTTACAAACTGAGGTTTTTGAAAAGTTGAATTTAGATAGTAAGAGTGGTTAGATGACAATCATTCGTTTAGGTGGAGAAAAAGCAAGCCCTCATGACAAAGACAGGACCCCCAATGCATTGGCTCTTAAGTCATTAAGATGGGACTGTTATTGCAGGAGAATACTGCGGTATTGCATGAGAGTATCACAGTACGTTGCTGCTGAAGATCTCTCTCTACCTGCTGTGATGATGTGACACGATAACAGATCTCTCTACCTGTGGCTCGTACATCCAGGGCGTGTCCATCCTCTTCTTCCCGTCGTTCTTCTTAAAGGTGTAGGCTGAGTAGAGGGGCAGGCGACGGCTGCCGTCGTACAGGGTGGCGTAGCGCGCCTTGTCCCCGTAGCGCTGGCAGATCCTCTTGAGGCTGTCCCTGGTCCCGTCGATGCCTGTTGGTGCTGCCCTCATGTAGAAAAACTGTCTGCAGTCTCTAAAGCTGTCGGATACACTGGCACCAGACAGCCAGATCCCTGCCAACAGGAGGAGGGCCAGCAGGTAGACCCGCAATGGACGCATCTTAGCCTGGGTACAGACCCTACAACGGAGAGGGCGGTGGCAGTACTAGGAGGAATAGGGAAGGCTGTTTATACATCCAGGAGTAGAATACTGTAGGGTTCAACACCAGATGCAGTCCACACAGCACAGAGGGAGGTTGACTGCCAAAGCAAGGAAATGGCTCTGTATGCAAAGTGGCTATGCATAGGACTGATTTGATTGGATGCGTGGTTGGCTAATCATGGAGAGCAGGAGCACATGGGTGAGAGGACTTCAAAAGTAGTCTAGTGTTAAGTGGAATGAAACTTCTGGGCCTAATCTTGTTTTCTAGTGCCATGAGACATTCATCCATCTGTCTGCGAAGGGTTTCTCGTAAGTAAACATCCACTTTCACACCAACACACATTGCAACAGCTTGTGGTGGTATGCTGTGTATAGCCAAAGAAAACTACAGGCCCCGTCTATATAAACAAAGCCTTGACCGCAACAACAAAAATACATCCCACATAGTGATTCCTTCAGTCAGTTAGTCAGTCATCACACAGTCATCACACAGACATCACACAGACATCACACAGACACAGACAGGTCAGGACGCTCCATTGTTCTAGGTGTTGATTTTCATCAACCTCATCATTACCAAGAGATTGTGATTGATATGTCAGGTAAGAGGTTACTCTATATCAGGGGTATTCAACCGGGGTTCCGTGGAGATACTGCAGGGGGTCCGCACATTGTTTTTCTAAAATGTTTATTTTTTTATGAATATCGCTAGCAACAACAGAATAAACACATTTTGAATTACATACATACAGTAGAAACTATGATAATATATTCTTTCTAATGATGTCAACTTTATTTCTCAAACCCTAATATTGAGCAAATTGCACTAATTGGAGCTAATTACAGAGAAATGATAGTCAAAGTATCTGACATAGGCTATGAAAAAGCACCCGTTAATACTAGTCGCTGCAAGTGCAAAGGCAATGGTGCCGCGTTAGCGGGGGCTGCATTCACGGTAAACGCTACATATATCGGCTCAATGGGAAATGACCTTTACATTTCTATCACACAACCTGTAGCACTTCAGCAATACAGATTGAATCATTTTTACCAAAACACATGGCTAACCTTTATTTAACCAGCTGATATTAGTGAAAATGTGTTTGGAGTTACCTTTTTAGCTAGTAGACTATGTATTTTACACTTCCAATTATAATGTGAGTAGGTCCAAATAATACAAAGAAATCAAATCTATTCATTTTTAAATGTTGATTACTTCTCCTTACTATTCAGCTGATAATACCATGGTGGGGGTCCCTGGGTCAGCGGTTGGCCTGGGTGGAGGTCCCCGCTCTATAGTCATTCCAAAAGAAAACAATACTTTCTTTTCTTTTGTCGTTTTTTCCCTTTCCTAACTTTTTTAGGGGAACAGCAGTCCAATCACCCTACGCCTTGTATTGTTTATTGGAGATTATTGCAGAGATGAAGTGAGTAGGGAGACAGATAAGAGATGTGCAGTTGAAGAAGTCGACTCCGGTAGCGAACGCCGGTCTCTCACGGAGGCATATGGACTCTTGAATTAACTGAGCTTTCGCGATACAAATCTCTGGCACATACAGTAACACTCTTATGTGTTTCAGTCAAAATAGCACCACAATATCTTAACACTAGACTACTTTTGAAGTCTGAAAATGTCTGACAACTTTAGATTTTGGTTGAATATTAAAGAACACTCTATTGAATTGAAAATCTACCTCCTCCTCCTCTCCAGGCATACAGACTACTCTGGTGACCCTGCTATGGCTGTGGGGATGGTGGCTGACCCCCGTTCTGCCCTCGTGCACCACGGGCCGGCCAGCAAGTTGCAAGGCTGCCATGTCAGCTCCTGGTACCAACCTGGCGGGCGAGGGTTTCAACATTGTCACCATGGAGCGCAAGCAGGCCTATGTTGTTGATGTGGACAATTGGAAGAGTCCAAATGGAACCTGTACCCTCTGTGTTAACCCTTTCATGGAGGGCCAGACTCAGAGGCTGCCCGCGGCTGTGGTGGACTGGCGTCCCTTGCATCAGTGTCACATGAAGTTGTCCAGCATTGTCTTCGACTCCAGCGAGTCGTTTGTGAGCAGCAGCCAGACAGATGTAATACTACAGCTACTACTAATATGGCTACTACTTCTAATACAACTAATACTACATCTACTACTATAACAACTACTACTATAATTATAACTACTACTACAGCTACTACTACTGAAAATAATAATTGATATATTAAGCATTTTATAATAAGACTAATAATATATAGAAATATTAATCAAATGTATAATACTACTAATAGAAATAAGAATCCCATTATGGGGTAAACTCACTTAATCCACCACCAATGTGTATATATAGGTGGACGGCAGTTGGCAGATTGGTCTGGACGTTAACATCCCCAACGCTAATGGGTCGGCCATGGTGGGGGGTACCCACTCCAGAGCTGCCAAGACGGTGATGAGCCAGTCCAAGAAGGACAAGTACAGCTTCATCAAACAGGATATACACTGCTCCTATTACAGGTTACCTATTACTTCTATGAATATAATAACTTCACTTGTATTAGAAAGTTCACCTTTCTTTATATAGCCAACACTGCCCTCTATAGGCTATAGTAAGGTATACACTAGATTATAATAGTTGTGCACACACTCTTGGGTGTTAAAGAATAGTTATTTTGCGATAGAATATCCTGTTTCAATTGTAACTACATAATGTATTGAATTAGACTTCTTGAAAATAGTCAAACTTCTATCCCCATAGATAGGTCTACTTTTAGGCAGGGACTTTGATGTACCCCTCAAAAAGGCCACAAAATAACAAAACCATTTACAGAAAGATAACAAAGTAGTCTATTCTCTATCTTGGGTTTCTTCCTCAGTTACCGCCTGATAGAGGACCCTCCCCTGCACCCCGAGTTCTCTCGCTCCCTGGGCATCCTGCCCCCCCTCTACACCGACCAGACCAAGGCTGACTACAATCGTTTCCTCGCGACCTTCGGTACCCACTATATCCGGAAGGTTAAACTGGGGGGGCGGGTGAAGGGCGTCACCTCACTGCGCGTGTGCAAGGTAAGACTTCTCAAACTCTGCAAATGACATTCTCCTTATTATTGATAGTGGTATGCCTATTTGTGGTGTACAACTTAATGAAGATGCGTTCATGTATTTAGGCAGATTATATATAGTTGTTTTTAATTTGATTGTATGACATCACATTTGATTTAAGAGTCTGCATATGTACCAAGATGTTTTAATAAACCCAAACCTAGGCGGCCGTCAATGGTTACAACGAGAACGAGGTCAAGGACTGCCTGGAGGCCGAGGCCTCTGTCGCCACCAACTGCGGAACAGCCGAAGCCAATGCAGAGACAAAGTTCTGCAAGAGTGACCTCAAAAAACGGAACACCAGTGACACCTTCAGCAGTACCTTCAACGAGAGGTTTGATCGATTTCAGAAACGTTAGCGATTTTTGGTGTGATTAATGGGCATTATACAAGACTTATAAAAAACACATTTCCAATAATGTCCTCATGTAAGGCAAAACATGACTGACGATAAACAACAAACAAACAGGTTTACCGAGGTGGTGGGGGGACAGACGGACGGAACGCCAGACCTGCTCTTCTCCAAGATTGGTGAAAACTCCAAGGCATTCGCGGATTGGGCAAGTAGCCTGAAAACCATACCTGATATCATCAACTACTCTCTCCATCCTCTCCACCTATTGGTGAAAAAGGCCAGCAAGAGGGCGGGGCTGAAGAAGGCCGTGGAGGACTACATCCTGAAACACGCCCTGTTCAAGCACTGCTCTGGGAAGTGCAAGGGAAGCTCCAGGTCCAGTACCCATGACTCCTGTCAGTGTGTGTGCCAGACCAGTAAGGAGATGACCAGCCAATGCTGCCCGCAGGAGAAGGGCTTGGCTCACCTTACCGTCACCGTGAAGAAAGCCAGGGGCCTCTGGGGAGACACCACCTCCCAGACCGACGGCTTTGTCAAGGTAATATTCATCTCTTTTATTTTAGAATTTTAATTGACTATGAAGTTTGTTTTCAAGTGCACTTTAAAGCTACAGTCTAGGATTTGACAAGGGTTACATCTCCCTAGCCCCATACCCGAGCTGCATACTAAAACAAGTGACGGGGACCTTGTTTTGTCGTTTTTCTAATCACATACTGTAGCTTTCAATAAAGTTTGATTTGGTTTGCTTCGTCAAGGTGCTCATGGGAAAAGACGTCAAGCAGACCAGGGTGATCCATAACAACGACAACCCCATGTGGAAGGAGGTCTTCAAATTTGGGACAGTCAAGCTCTCCCTGGCCAGCGAGCTCAAGTTCACTGTATACGATGAAGACAATTGGTCGAACGAACTCCTGGGGGAATGCAAAGTCCAGCCCGTCAAAGCTGGGATTCACGACGATATGTGTCCCATGAGTCACGGCAGCCTGTTCTACTCCTACAAGGTCGACTGCGCCCCAGGGCTTCGGGGCCACACCTGTGGGGAGTACGCCCCTTCCGGGATGAACTCTGACCTCTCTTACCTCTATACCTCCCGCAACGCCCTGAACATGACTCAGGAACTGCTGGCTCACATCCGGATGGGCCAGCCCCTAGGAGACCCGTTGACCTTCTTGGTGAAGCAGAGGGATAATGATCACCCTGCCCTCAGTGAGCCGTGATCAAAATATATGCCCTGTAAACCTTAGTCTGCCTATCTAACCTTAATGCATACCATTTCTAATCGCTTGTTCTTTAAAAAAATATAAATGTAACCTTTATTTAACTAGGCAAGTCAGTTAAGAACAAATTCTTATTTAAAATGGCGGCCTACCGGGGAACAGTGGGTTGACTATCTTGTTCAGGGGCAGAAGGACAGATTTTTACCTTGTCAGCTCTGGGATTCGATCCAGCAACCTTTCGTTACTGGCCCAACACTCTAACCACTAGGCTAGTTTAAAGATAGTGTTTTCAACATGCATATGACACACTGACATACAGTGCCTTCAGAAAGTATTCAGACCTTTCCACTTTTTCCAAATGTTGTTACGTTACGTTATTCTAAAATGTATTAAATAAAAACATCTCAGCAATCTACACACACTACCCCATAATGACAAAGCAAAAACAGGTTTTTTGAAATGTTTGCAAATGTATTAAATAAAAAACAGAAACACCTTATTTACATTAGTACTGAAACCCTTTACTATGAGACTCAAAATTGCTCAGCTGCATCCTGTTTCCATTGATCATCCTTGAGATGTTTCTACAACTTGGAGTCCACCTGCAGTAATTCAATTGATTTGACATGATTTGAAAAGGCACACACCTGTCTACAGTTGAAGTCTGAAGTTTACAGTGCCTTGCGAAAGTATTCGGCCCCCTTGAACTTTGCGACCTTTTGCCACATTTCAGGCTTCAAACATAAATATATAAAACTGTATTTTTTTGTGAAGAATCAACAACAAGTGGGACACAATCATGAAGTGGAACGACATTTATTGGATATTTCAAACTTTTTTAACAAATCAAAAACTGAAAAATTGGGCGTGCAAAATTATTCAGCCCCCTTAAGTTAATACTTTGTAGCGCCAGCTTTTGCTGCGATTACAGCTGTAAGTCGCTTGGGGTATGTCTCTATCAGTTTTGCACATCGAGAGACTGAAATTTTTTCCCATTCCTCCTTGCAAAACAGCTCGAGCTCAGTGAGGTTGGATGGAGAGCATTTGTGAACAGCAGTTTTCAGTTCTTTCCACAGATTCTCGATTGGATTCAGGTCTGGACTTTGACTTGGCCATTCTAACACCTGGATATGTTTATTTTTGAACCATTCCATTGTAGATTTTGCTTTATGTTTTGGATCATTGTCTTGTTGGAAGACAAATCTCCGTCCCAGTCTCAGGTCTTTTGCAGACTCCATCAGGTTTTCTTCCAGAATGGTCCTGTATTTGGCTCCATCCATCTTCCCATCAATTTTAACCATCTTCCCTGTCCCTGCTGAAGAAAAGCAGGCCCAAACCATGATGCTGCCACCACCATGTTTGACAGTGGGGATGGTGGTAAAAGGTCGCAAAGTTCAAGGGGGCCGAATACTTTCGCAAGGCACTGTACATACACTTAGGTTGGAGTCATTAAAACTTGTTTTCCAACCACTCCACAAATTTCTTGTTCACAAACTATAGTTTTGTCTAGTCGGTTACGGCATCTACTTTGTGCATGACACAATTCATTTTTCCAACAATTATTTACAGACAGATTATTTCACTTAAAATTCAATGTATCACAATTCCAGTCGGTCAGAAGTTTACATACACTAAATTGACTGTGCCTTTAAACAGCTTGGAAAATTCCAGAAAATTATGTCATGGCTTTAAAAGCTTCTGAAAGGCTAATTGACATAATTTGAGCCAATTGGAGGTGTACCTGTGGATGTATTTCAAGGCCTACCTTCAAACTCAGTGCCTCTTTGCTTGACATCATGGGAAATCAAAGTAAATCAGCCAAGACCACAGAAAAACAATTGTAGACCTCCACAAGACTGGTTCATCATTGAGAGCAATTTCCAAACGCCTGAAGATACCACGTTCATTTGTACAAACAAAAGTATGCAAGTATAAACACCATGGGACCACGCAGCCGTCATACTGCTCAGGAAGGAGACGCGTTCTGTCTCCTAGAGATGAACGTACTTTGGTGCGAAAAGTGCAAATCAATCCCAGAACAGCAGCAAAAGACCTTGTGAAGATGCTGGAGAAAACAGCACTGCTGCTGTATATGCAAAGTTTTAGACTGATCCAATGAACTATTGCATATCTGTTAAAAATGTATCACGACTGCCCAAATGTGCCTAATTGGTTTATTAATAACTTTAAGTTCATAATTGTGCACTCTCCTCAAACAATAGCATGGTATTATTTCACTGTAATAGCTACAGTGCAGTTAGATGAACAAGAATTTAAACTTTCTGCCAATATCAGATATGTCTATGTCCTGGGAAACTTTCTTGTTACTTACAACCTCATGCTAATCACATTAGCCTACGTTAGCTCAACCATCCCGTGGGGGACCCACCGATCCTGAAGAATTTTAACATCTAAACATTGCACTTGGGGAAAGATATCTTAAAATAGAATGAAAGGAACAGGCATTCTATTTTTGCTCTATTATAGTGGCCACTATAGTAGACATCGATCAAGTGCAACAAGGCTACATGTGTGCAAAAATAACGTTCACTGAGTAAAACATGTAATAATCCCCCCTCACTGACACACATACTGTCAAGTTCAACACAACAAAATCAATATCGTTGGGCTACACCGCACATTATTACATTGTACACTTTCTGCCTGTGGACATTGTTATACAATGTGCCAGCATGATACCCTTTGTTGACATAATTGATTTCTTTCAGTCAGAGAGCACACCTGGCATACCCCTTTTTATCCACTGTATTGAAAGAGGGAATGTGTGTGGTGTTCCTTTCACCTCTATAGTGGCATCCAGCTTAAACTCACTTTCACCTAATTCTCTCATAACCACATACTGTAGAGGGAAAACATTAGTTCACAGATAGTTTGTTAGCTAGTTAACTAGATAACATTTCACACAGATTTCCAGGGTCCAGTAAGCAACTAACACGTTATATCTTGAAGAACGGCAAGGAGTTAAGCAGTTAATATTAAAGCGAATTGGTTAGGGTACTAACGTTATCTCATCTGATGTTATTTCATTTTTATTAATAAAAAAAAATCCTAGGGGGTGGATCAGCTTTAATATTGCGGATAGATTGTCACTTCTATCAGTGTAATTGTCTGCATCATTTCTAATCCCCCCCATACATTTGTGGGGTATATACAGTGGGGCAAAAAAGTATTTAGTCAGCCACCAATTGTGCAAGTTCTCCCACTTAAAAAGATGAGAGGCCTGTAATTTTCATCATAGGTACACTTCAACTATGACAGACAAAATGAGAAAAAAAATCCAGAAAATCTCATTGTAGGATTTTTAAATGAATTTATTTGCAAATTATGGTGGAAAATAAGTATTTGGTCAATAACAAAAGTTTATCTCAATACTTTGTTATATACTTTGTTGGCAATGACAGAGGTCAAATGTTTTCTGTAAGTCTTCACAAGGTTCACACACTGTTGCTGGTATTTTGGTCCATTCCTCCATGCAGATCTCCTCTAGAGCAGTGATGTTTTGGGGCTGTTGCTGGGCAACACGGACTTTCAACTCCCTCCAAAGATTTTCTATGGGGTTGGGATCTGGAGACTGGCTAGGCCACTCCAGGACCTTGAAATGCTTCTTACGAAGCCACTCCTCGTTGCTCGGGCGATGTGTTTGGGATCATTCTCATGCTGAAAGACCCAGCCACGTTTCGTCTTCAATGCCCTTGCTGATGGAAGGAGGTTTTCACTCAAAATCTCACGATACATGGCCCCATTCATTCTTTCCTTTACATGTATCAGTCGTCCTGGTCCCTTTGCAGAAAAACAGCCTCAAAGCATGATGTTTCCACCCCCATGCTTCACAGTAGGTATGGTGTTCTTTGGATGCAACTCAGCATTCTTTGTCCTCCAAATAGTTGAGTTTGAGTTGAGTTTGAGTTTTTACCAAAAAGTTCTACTTTGGTTTCATCTGACCATATGACATTCTCCCAATCTTCTTCTGGATCATCCAAATGCTCTCTAGCAAACATCAGACGGGCCTGGACATGTACTGGCTTAAGCAGGGCGACACGTCTGGCACTACAGGATTTGAGTCCCTGGCGGCGTAGTGTGTTACTGATGGTAGGCTTTGTTACTTTGGTCCCAGCTCTCTGCAGGTCATTCACTAGGTCCCCCCGTGTGGTTCTGGGATTTTTGCTCACCGTTCTTGTGATCATTTTGACCCCACGGGGTGAGATCTTGCGTGGAGCCCCAGATCGAGGGAGATTATCAGTGGTCTTGTATGTCTTCCATTTCCTAATAATTGCTCCCACAGTTGATTTCTTCAAACCAAGCTGCTTACCTATTGCAGATTCAGTCTTCCCAGCCTGGTGCAGGTCTACAATTTTGTTTCTGGTGTCCTTTGACAGCTCTTTGGTCTTGGCCATAGTGGAGTTTGGAGTGTGACTGTTTGAGGTTGTGGACAGGTGTCTTTAAACAGGTGCCATTAATACAAGTAACGAGTGGAGGACAGAGGGGCCTCGTAAAGAAGAAGTTACAGGTCTGTGAGAGCCAGAAATCTTGCTTGTTTGTAGGTGACCAAATACCTATTTTCCACCATAATTTGCAAATAAATTCATAAAAAATCCTACAATGTGATTTTCTGGATTTTTTTTCTCTCATTTTGTCTGTCATAGTTGAAGTGTACCTATGATGAAAATTACAGGCCTCTCTCGTCTTTTTAAGTGGGAGAACTTGCACAATTGGTGGCTGACTAAATACTTTTTTGCCCCACTGTATATCGTTGAAGTCGGAAGTTTACATACGCCTTAGCCAAATACATTTAAACTGAGTTTTTCACAATTCTTGACATTTAATCCTAGTAAAAATTCCCTGTCTTAGGTCAGTTAGGATCACCACTTTATTTTAAGAATGTGAAATGTCAGAATAATAGAGTGATTTATTTCAGCTTTAATTTCTTTCATCACATTCCCAGTGGGTCAAAAGTTTACATAAACTCAATTAGTATTTGGTAGCGTTGTCTTTAAATTGTTCAACTTGGGTCAAATGTTTCGGGTAGCCTTCCACAAGCTTCACACAGTAAGTTGGGTGAATTTTGGCCCATTCCTCCTGACAGAGCTGGTGTAACTGAGGTTTGTAGGCCTTCTTGCTCACACACGCTTTTTCAGTTCTGCCCACAAATTTTCTATGGGATTGAGGTCAGGGCTTTGTGACGGCCACTCCAATACCTTGACTTTGTTGTCCTTAAGCCATTTTGCCACAACTTTGGGAGTATGCTTGGTGTCATTGTCCATTTGGAAGACCCATTTGCGACCAAGCTTAACTTCCTGACTGATGTCTTGAGATGTTGCTTCAATATATATCCACATAATTTTCCTACCTCATGATGCCATCTATTTTGCGAAGTGCACCAGTCCCTCCTGCAGCAAAAGCACCACAACAACATGATGCTGCAAATAACTGAAAGTGAGAGGTTGTAATCTGAACAAAGTGAAAAGGCCATTCTAGAACATGGGGTGAGACATTCTTAGTAATTTACTAGATAACCATTTCGGATTTAAGTATAACGTTTGTATGACTGATGCCTTTAGTGAGAGGTCTAATGCTTTAATGCTAATGCTTTAATATTTAATCATTTCTGCCTTCCGAATTCATATTCATATTATAAATATATAAATAGCCTTATATTAATTGGCTGGCTACAGCACACAAGCCTAAGATCACCATGCACAATGCCAAGCGTCGGCTGGAGTGTTATAAAGCTGCAATGCATAGTGCCAACTGTAAAGTTTGGTGGAGGAGGAATAATGGCTAGGCCCCTTAGTTCCAGTGAAGGGAAATCTAGCGCTACAGTATATCCTCACTTGAAAATGAATGCTGCTTTTTTGGGGGTGTTCAAAGCAAGCCATTTTCCCTTTAATACAAAAGTTTACATAGAAGCATTTACCTCAGTTGGTGTAGCCTACTTTGTTTAAAGACATTCATATCCAGAGTGTTGACTGCACCTCAAAGGCTCACTGTTAAGATAATTTGCCATTGATATAATATACAAGAAAGTGATGAATTATATGGAATACAATTGGTGTGAAATACTTATGCAGTAAGAAGCATCAGGATGCTTGTGTGTGTGTACGTCTTCCGATTTATAAGTATTAAACACAATCTAATAACAATATTCAGCTAATACAAATAGCTACTGATATTTCACATGGGAGAAAAACACACAATAGATTATTTCATATCAAAGTGTCTTTGGAAAGTGAAGAGTTCAGAAGTATTAGTCTCAGAATAATGTAATTTTCTAATTCAATGGTTTCAACACTTTCCTGAATAAATGTAAGTAAAGAATGCCAGAACAATGCTTGACTTTACCCAGTGTTAGAGCAAAATGAACCCATTCACCACATAAGAACCAACCAACACATGTAGTGAATGCTAGCACAAATAAAAACTAAATGTGACAAGAAAACATCTCTTGAATTATGACCATTATTCCAATGCAGATTCTCAAAATATACATAAAAAAACTATCAACACATCATTAAGTGTCAATGGTTGCTAAACTTTGATTATATGCAAAAATAAATGATTATTTCTGGGACAGCAAAATAAACGAGGCAAAGTGTATGACAGTTTATCATTCCAGCCACCAGACTCTTCTGCTTAGTGATGAAGCTGATGTCTTGTATTATTAAGTCATGTTCTTTGTTTACTATTACATCTAACAATTTTGTTTGACTGTGGCCTGACACTTCATTACTCTTCAAGATGCCACTCTTCTTCAAGATGATGAAGAGGCTCTCAATTAATGTTAAAAGACTCTCTAAGGCTGTTTTCTGCCTGTTCCTTTGTGATCTGTTTCCAGGAAGGGGGGATATCTCCAGGGTGTGAGACATACTCTTTGGCAAATTCCTTGTTGAATTTTGCCATCACATATTTCCAGTAGTCTGAGGCCTGTATGCTGGGATCTGCCGGGATATGCCAGTTGGGAAAAATGTCTCTGTACTTTTTTAAAGGCTGAAATTCTTCATTTGTCTCGTAGCATTTGAAAGAACCCTCACTAAACACTGCAGAGGAGCAGATGTCAGTGCAGAGTTTCCTTGAGTCATTAAACCTGAACTGACCAAGTCCCTGTGGTCTGTGTATTGAGGCACAGTGCTCATTGTGGGCCTCCCCTCCCGCCTCACATGGTGCCCCGCAGAATGGACATTGCTTCCCGCAGCCAAACACTCTTGTGAACAGCTCGTTCTGAGGCTTGATTTTCTGTCTTTTCAATTTCTGTTTCACATCCTCTGCTTTTTGGAATTCTTCTGTCAGAGACTGTTCCATCTCCACCACAGATGTTTTGAGCCAGTGGGAAAACTGTTCCTGTTTGGAATTGTTGAGGATCATAGTGGCTTCCAACGCATCTTGGGGAATGACCAGCTTCTCTCCAAGTTCCCTGCATATGTCCTGAAGGAATTCCTTTATGTTGTCGTTCTCATTAGTCTGTGCCTTTGAGATTGCCTCATTGATTACTTTGATAATCCCATTGAGTTGATACTTCTCCAATTCAAACATTTTGTTCCCTTGTGAAAAGTGTTTCACGATTTCATTCAAAATCCAATTCTTGACAAAAGCTTCATAGTGACAAATGTAGCTCACATAGTTGTCAAAGTTGAATGCTGACAGCAGTTGCTTCAGGATAGAGTACTGGAAAAATGTCCGAGAGCTGAATTGAAAGGCATTCTGCCCCGTCAGCATTACGTCAACAATTTCTAGACCCAGAGAATTGGTGACACAGGCTTCTACTGCAGGTCTGAGACACAGGTTGGTGAACTCTGCAGCTTTCTTCTGACACTGATCTTGTCCACTGAACAAGTCTTTGAAGTCTGCCAGGTATTTACCTTTGAACTGTTCAAGGCACCAATGAGGATTGTTTGCACATATGAACTGTTCATGCATTGCTTGGAAAGCCCTGGATGCAAACCCACAAACGTACAATTTAATGGAGAGTTCAAATTTATTGCTTGTCCCAAGATTTTTGTTGGCTTCCAACTTCTCTTCAATCATGTGCAGGATCTCTTGAATGTATGTGTCATGGTAGTTTGTCTTATTTTGAACAGTCTCTCTCACAAATTCATTGCATTTGTCTATGAGGTTGTCTGCCATGGCCTGGGTTTTTCTTGTGTTCTCATTCATGTAAATGCTATTCACTAACTTCTTTAAGAACCCCCCTGGAGAGACTATGAAGGGTTTTGTTCCATGATCTTCAAGTTTCACATTGTTCAACTTTTCATTCACTGCCTTCTGCATCATGTTAGACCTGAGCTGGCTTAAAACATGGCTCACAATGTCTATTTTCTTCAATCCTGTAAAAGAGAGCTCCTGCACAGTTTCCTCCCACACCTTTTCAAATTCTCTGTCAAGCTCCTGATCTGGCCTCTGACATTTGTCCTTTCTGCAGTTCTCAACCAACTTCAGCACCTTTTCCTCCATCACCGCGGTGTAGTTCTTCTTGATTGTGGCAAGCTTGTTCATTCCTTGTTGAATCTCAACATCAGCGACCAGTTTACTCAAAACAGAGTTTTCTATCTCCCTTTTTAGACTTTTGATGCTGTTTGAGAAATCCTCTCTGTATCTCTCCACCAAGTAGACATGACCATCTGCCTGTTCATAGTACTTGGTCAGGTTGTCAAGAAGGTTCTTCTCCCATTGGACAAGTTCTATTGAGGCTTCACTTTTCAAATGATGGAGAAAATCCCTCACGTCTTCTGTTTGATATTTCATTGCTATGGTTCCGAAGTTGGAAATCCTTGTTTCAGCATTTGTCATCCATGTGTGCATGTGCTTTCTGAATGACCATTCCCACTTACTGAACTCAACACACAGCTTCATGTAGGCATCAGCCACCAGGCTGTTTCTGAAGCTGAAGATGAAGTTTTCATACTTCACAGCATTCCACAGGCTTTTTGTCCACTCCAGAAAGTCCATGATGTTGTTCCCAGAGGCTTCACAGTTCTGGAAGACCTCGATCATGTTCTTTTTGAACTCGTATACAGACTCGCTGTAACCGGCGTTGACGGGTGCCATTGGGGGGTTGCCGTGCCAAAGTCCAGGAATGTACCAGTTACCAGTCTCTGGGTTGTACTCCATCACATCAGTGAAGCTCTTGTTCTCCTCCTTGTTTTCCATTCTGGCTGCTGCCTGGGTCATCTCGTTTAACTGCTCCAGCAGCATTTTCCGGTCTCTCATGTTCTTATCATGTGCCGAGACATCTGCCACGTTCTGGTGGACAAACTGACACTTGGGTTTCTTTCCCACCTCTTTCATCCGGAGAAAAGCGTGGACCACGATCTGCAGGATGTCCTTCATCTCGGTCGAGTTCTCCATGGCAATATTGATTATAGTGACATCACTCAGGCCGACAACAAGTGTGGCTAGCTCGTTGTCATGCTCGTAGCTGTCATCATGCTGTGCCAGCTCTGGCGACTTCAGCCCTTCTGTGTCGATGATCACTAAGAAGTCGCAGTTCAGCTCTTTTTTGAAGTCGTCTTTGACTTTGATGAGCAGCATAAAGTCCCCTCTTGTGCATCTGCCGCTACTGACTGCGAACTGCACTCCAAACATTGTGTTCAGTAGAGTGGACTTTCCCGTGCTCTGAACACCTAGAACAGTTACCACCAGGATCTTGCTCTTCGGATGCACCAAGACATTGAGTTGATGCAGCACATCACTCACCCATCTCAGAGGTATGTTAGATGCGTCTCCATCCACAAGCTCCAGAGGAAACCCATCCAGAAGCAACTCAGCACATAGTCTGGGCAGGTGCTTCAGTTGTTGCCTAGACTCTTCAGCTTCTTCCAGTAAGACTGCAGATTCATACAGTTGACCCATTTCACGTAGGAAATGCTCAGTTCCCAAAGAACTGTTTGAAATCTGTCTGTCAAGGTCTGCAATTTCATCTTTGTTTTCAGATGAATTCTGAGACTTTTCTTTGTACAGCTCTCTAAGGCCAGAAAGGTTTTTACGAGACATATTGTCCAGGTTCATTCTCATCCATTTCAAGAAATAGGTCCTTTCTAGCCCTGCGCTTGATATTGCATTTATGAAGCAGGTCATTGCCTCTGAAATGTCATATCTCCTTTGCTGTTCCCTAAGTTGTCTCTTGTCTGTTTGGAGTTCACTTTTGTACATCTCTAGATTCTGGTTCCCAGCTTTCCGCAGTCTGCATTCCTCCTTCTCCAGACGTGCCAGCTCCTTCCAAATCTGTCCTTGCAAGGGAAGCTGACTTTCCTTATACTGTGGTGTGTCATAAATCTTTGACGTGATTGCGACAGCATTTAGCTTGGCACTCTGACATTCTTTGTAGTCCTCATCAACCAGTATTCCAAGCTCATGCGCCACTTCAGCCATCTGCTCCAATGGCATTCTGGACTTTGAATTCTTAATCAACTCACCAACTGTGTTTCGCAGGTTCTTCACAAAGTCTGCATCATTCATCTGTTTGGTCTTCAGGATGATGCTGCTTTTTTTCAAGTTCAACTCTGCTGCTGTTCTCTTCAAAGCATCAATGCTGAAGCTCTTGCTCTGTGTGTTACCCACTAGAAACAGCTGAGCCTTGGTGTGTTGGCTGGTCAGTAGCTTGTACTTGGTGTCCAGGTTGTCAAAGAACACAAAGACTGCTGCAGAGGTCTGGCAAAGAAAGGAATATTGTGTTTCAAAAGAACTGATGTCCCCTCTAAGATTGGATACAGCAACAGCTTCACCAAAAATATCAATGTTTTTTTTCCCGCTTGGGAGGTACCAGCTTATCTCAACCAATCCGTTGGATATTCTCCTTGGGCTATCGCCACATTCCATGTCGTGGTGGACAAACGTGTCGTGATACTGTTGAGGATTACTCAGCAGCTTGTTTAGAATCTGAGACTTGGACAGAGAGCACTCGCCCAATCTGACAAAAGAGACCATAGGGAGGTCAGAGAGAACAATCCTGTCTTCAACAAACCCTCTGGAATCTGCCAATGAATGCGGTCTGAACTTCTTGACAATGTCTCTCATGGCCCAGAGCATTAGCGTACACTCTTCTGTGTCACAATTGGGGAGAAGCAGGGGCACTGAAAACTGACACATTGACATTTTCAAAACCATCTCTTGCTGGAGAAAACCATTGGAACACAGAAAGAGAGCAGTCACAATGTCTAAGGGGTTTACAACATTACTAGAGTCCAGGTTATCAACCAGACTCTCCAGATCTAGATCTATGTTGCAAAATGAAGCATCACAACTTGCCTCGCCTTCTAATGAGGTACATTTCACACTCCTAGCAGTCACATTCACCATCATCAACCTCTTTAGGAAAATCCATGGCAGGGCTGAGAGAGTCTGAGCAGGTTCATCGGTGACAGTCTTCTCATCAATCTGCAGCACGGTGCTAAGGTCGAGCTTCTCTGTGTAGTGTTGCTCCAACCCCAGGTCCAGCAGCAAACTCTCCAGGTGGGTTTCTGTGTCGGGAAAGAAAATAACGTTTTCAGATCTGACCTCCTTGGTTGTCAATCAACCGATTGTAAAACATCCTCCCGTCACACGTTTCAACACACTCACTTGTGCGGCCATATGTCACCACCGACTTGCTTTGGGTCCCGTTCTTCAGCACCGTAGAGACGTGAAAGGAGTACTTGACACCTGGACTCAGACTGGAGAACGTCAGGGTGTTGGACTCCGTTGTTATCTTCTGGACTTCCTCCCCATCACAGGAACAGGTCACGAGACATGCCTCAGTGACACCAATCGGTTTGTCCCAACCCAGAGACACCGATTCACTGCTGACTTGGTCAATCTTGACTTTTTCAGGTGGCAGAGGTTCTACAAAAAGGACAAAAAGGGCCCAATTCAATTACAACTTGAAGAATGAAAACAAGTCAAACAATTCTTCCTGTAATGCAAGGGGAAATGTTTGAATCATTGCACTTACTTGTATACATGGACATTGTGATCACCGGGCTCAGATTCCCATCTTCTGTGACCGATGTGACGCTGAATGTGTACTCCGTCCCTGGAAAAAGGCCTTCCACATCAGCGCTGTTGGACCCTTGGATGGAACGGATCTCTCTCTGGGTGTTGCAGGAGTAGGTCAACTCGTACCTCCGTGCTGGGTCAGAAGGGCGCCAGCTCAGAGAAACAGAGTCACTGCCAACATAATGAACTGTTATCTCTCCGGGGGAGGAGAGCTCTGTGGAAGAGAGCAAAAAATGTTTGAATGAAGGCATGAAACATTTATAAATACATGCTATTATACTGCATCATCCCTACTGTTGTTATGCTATAATAATGACAATAATATTAGTAAAATAATAACAGTAGTGAAATAGTGATAAATAGTGAAAAACGAGTGAAAGATTATTTTTAAACAGTGCTGATCGCCATTCACAGTGAATAAAGTAACGTTCCTTAAATGTTCAATGCAAATAAGCATACGTGCAGTGTTTGTGAATGGAAAGCAACTGGTAATGATTTTATTCAATTATAAAGTATACATACGGTTGTCAAAAATTCTGAGATACGGTATAATTCCTCTTATATTATTGAAGTACCTGCTACAGCAGCATCCATCTGTTGAGATGGCTCTGCCTCCAGACTGTCAGCTTGTACTCTCTGAGATGTGTCCTCATCTTTCCCAAGATATAAGTCAAGGAATAGATCACTTGCATCTTGAAAGTCCTTCAATTCAAAAGGAAAACATCTACAGTCAATTGAATGAAAAAAATGGAATAAAAATTTAGAACAAACTGCAAAGTACCTGATAAAAGAGTGTACATTGTTATGGCTGTCATTGAACAACCCAATGCCATGATTAGATGGTGAAAAAAAACACACCGTTCTTTAAACAATAAAAGCTAATTTACCAACATTTCTGAAAATAGATATGCATTTTGGAAATAAACTATTCATATATACAGGTAACTGACAAAATGAAGGAAATGAGAGATACAAAGGATGCATTTACGCAGGCAGCCCAATTCTGATCTTTTTTCCCCTAATTGGTCTTTTGACCAATCAGATCAACTCTGAAGAAGATTTGATGTGAGAAGATCTGATTGAGAAAAAGACACAAAAAAAAACATCATAATTGGGCTGCCTGTTTGTTTAAACGCGGCCAAAGTGTATTAAAAGCAGGTGTGGTTCCTGAGTTAATTACGCAAATAACATCATGCTTCGGGTATTCATTTAGAAAAATGCCCAGTTACCCATTATTTTGGCAATGTCCCCAATCACTTCTCTGGGGCATTGGGATATTATTTAGACCAGAGGAAAGAGTGCCTCCTACTGACCCCACAAAAAAACTTCCAGCAGCAGCTGGTCACCTATCCAGGGACCGAACAGGACCAACCCTGCTTAGCTTCAGAGGCAAGCCAGCAACACATTTCTATCTGCAAAAAAACCTCTGTGTGAAAGAGCAACAGCACACCCTACCTCTTCATCTGAGGAGCTATCCATTGGCGGGGTGTCTTCAGTCGCCCCACTCCTAACCCGGTCAAAGGTCACGTCTTTTAGACTGCATGGCTCTGAAATACGTTTGGGGTAATAGAGTGTTACAACGCCAATCAAATACGCGTTGCAGCACATCAAAACGTTGGTGAAGCATTATCAGATGCATTATTCTCCATTATATCTCACCAAAGAGAAAAAACACTACCTGTAATATTGATAATTATGGCATTTATCCAAAGCGACTTACAGTGGTCCTGGCTGCCGGGGGGGGGGGGCACACTTTAGCTAGGTTGTTTAGCCCATATATTTTGTTCTAATGTTTGAGTCCCTCAAATATCACATGAACACACATAACAAATGGTAAAATGTGTAGAATTGTAGGGATTAGCTTTAATACGGTAATGTCTGCAATCCATGACAAACTGTGTATAAGTACAGGAAATTAGCTTTAAAACTGCAAAATCCTTTCTCTGCCAACAAGAGGGGTGTTAACAGTTTGTGTCGTGAACAGTGCCAGTACCCGTAGAAATAGACGTGGCACTCGCACAGCGTGCAGGGGGGGTGCGCAGGATGTTCCCCAATGCTGGAAGGGGGGCCTGAGTGAAAAAGTTTGGGAACCCTGAACTAAGCTACAGAGGACCATCCCTTGACACTGATCCAGGTCAGATTAGTTTCCCCCCACACAGGGTTAGAATAGGTTGATCCTAGATCAAAAACTAAGAACGGGAGGGGGTAATAATTATTTGCCTGCGCCTCAGCTCAGGGATTCTATCCAGCAACCTTTCGGTTACTGGCCCAACGCTCTAACCACTAGGCTACTTGGTGGTCCTATAAGGTGCTCCTAATGTTTGTACACTCAGTGTAGTTTATCAGTTACCGAACATAAAAATCCCTGGGCAACTGTGGACAGGGCCTATACACTTTGCAAGGATTTTTTTTTGGCAATGATGTATATATAAACCCTGGATTGCTAATGGTATGTATTGGCCAAATAGCGGCTTTGAAACTACCAGTCGCCATATTGGTCTTCCATAGGAATAATGGTATTTTAGTATTTCTTTGTTGAATTGGGGACTTAACATTAAGTACTTCAGAAAATCTATACTTTAAGGTATGTTTATGTTTAGTTCACATAATTTAAAATAATAAATTACGGTGTCTGTAACAGAATATACAAAACGAAAACGAAATATTTTTTTCAATGGGGAGGAATACCAAAATGACTGCAGTATTTTATTTTATTTGTAAACGTATTCAATGTACTTGTGAATATATTGTTTTGTTTTTATTAATAGCGTGTTATATTTTGTAGTGTATTTTTAAGAATAGCTGAGAAAAATAAAGTCGAAATATGACTTCAGGACTTTAAATAAAAAGTCCCGAGGCTACCTACCTCCCTCTTCCTCGACGATTGCTTTACATCTCAAGCAAAACCGCTGTCCCTCCTCACAAAGCGTGGGACATCGAATACACTCCATTTTCCGAAAATGTCTGCCACAGAAAAACATCAATAATGTGCATAGCAGTAAAGTTAAATGTTGTAGTGATTTAGGCACCCCATATAATTAATACAAAAAAATGATGAATGCCGTATAATCGGATCATGAGAATGTTGAAAAAAACATATCACATATTTGCATTCACAAAAAGTATATTAGTCTACAAGTAGCTTAGTTCATAATCAGCTACCGTTACTGTGATATTACACGTACAATTTCTTAGGCTTACGTGTTGTATAACATTCCATTTTTGTAATAAAGATTTTTAAAAACGTTACCATGTGATTTAGACCATTAAAGAGTTTGATTAGCAAAGTTTGATGATACACGACTCACCTCCTGATCACTCCGCAGCTCAATGTCGGATAATCAAACGTTCGAGTGGGATGAACCATGTGCATGAACGACATCCTGTTTTATCGTGCATGACAACATTCATGCCATCATATTTGAAACATTTTCAGACCTTTACTGTATTAGCCTACGTTTTATTAGGATGTAATTAACGTGAAATCTTTTTTTATATCGTAATTTGGTTCAGGCCATCTATGCTTATCTTTCAGTTTCATTTCCTTGAAATGGGAAAGTAAGGGAATAATAGCCTAGTCGAGGGAGAGGCAGCCGAGGAGGAGGAGACTGGAAAAAGTTTTCAGTGGCATAGATTCAAAATCAAATCAAATCAAATTGTATTTGTTACATGCGCCGAATACCTTACCGTGAAATGCTTACTTACAAGCCCTAAACCAACAATGCAGTTAAGAAAAATAAGTGTTAAGAAAGTATTATTAAAAGAAACTGAAGTAAAAAAAAAAAGAAGAAGAAGAAAATAGAAAAATAACAAATAACAAATAATTAAAGAGCAAAAATAAAATAACAGTAACAAGGCTATATAGAGGGGTACAGGTACAGAGTCAATGTGCGAGGGCACAGGTTAGTTGAGGTAACATGTATATGTAGGTACAGGTAAAGTGACTATGCATAGATAATAAACAGAGAGTAGCAGCAGCATAAAAATGGGGGAGGGAGGGGTCAACGCAAGTAGTCCTGGTAGCCATTTGATTAGCTGTTCAGTAGTCTTATACAGTGCCTTGCGAAACTATTCGGCCCCCTTGAACTTTGCGACCTTTTGCCACATTTCAGGCTTCGAACATAAAGATATAAAACTGTATTTTTTTGTGAAGAATCAACAACAAGTGGGACACAATCATGAAGTGGAACAACATTTATTGGAATACAGCTGTAAGTCGCTTGGGGTATGTCTCTATCAGTTTTGCACATCGAGAGACTGAAATTTTTTCCCATTCCTCCTTGCAAAACAGCTCGAGCTCAGTGAGGTTGGATGGAGAGCATTTGTGAACAGCGTTTTCCGTTCTTTCCACAGATTCTCGATTGGATTCAGGTCTGGACTTTGACTTGGCCATTCTAACACCTGGATATGTTTATTTTTGAACCATTCCATTGTAGATTTTGCTTTATGTTTTGGATCATTGTCTTGTTGGAAGACAAATCTCCGTCCCAGTCTCAGGTCTTTTGCAGACTCCATCAGGTTTTCTTCCAGAATGGTCCTGTATTTGGCTCCATCCATCTTCCCATCAATTTTAACCATCTTCCCTGTCCCTGCTGAAGAAAAGCAGGCCCAAACCATGATGCTGCCACCACCATGTTTGACAGTGGGGATGGTGTGTTCAGCTGTGTTGCTTTTACGCCAAACATAACGTTTTGCATTGTTGCCAAAAAGTTCAATTTTGGTTTCATCTGACCAGAGCACCTTCTTCCACATGTTTGGTGTGTCTCCCAGGTGGCTTGTGGCAAACTTTAAACGACACTTTTTATGGATATCTTTAAGAAATGGCTTTCTTCTTGCCACTCTTCCATAAAGGCCAGATTTGTGCAATATACGACTGATTGTTGTCCTATGGACAGAGTCTCCCACCTCAGCTGTAGATCTCTGCAGTTCATCCAGAGTGATTATGGGCCTCTTGGCTGCATCTCTGATCAGTCTTCTCCTTGTATGAGCTGAAAGTTTAGAGGGACGGCCAGGTCTTGGTAGATTTGCAGTGGACTGTTACTCCTTCAATTTCAATATTATCGCTTGCACAGTGCTCCTTGGGATGTTTAAAGCTTGGGAAATCTTTTTGTATCCAAATCCGGCTTTAAACTTCTTCACAACAGTATCTCGGACCTGCCTGGTGTGTTCCTTGTTCTTCATGATGCTCTCTGCGCTTTTAACGGACCTCTGAGACTATCACAGTGCAGGTGCATTTATACGGAGACTTGATTACACACAGGTGGATTGTATTTATCATCATTAGTCATTTAGGTCAACATTGGATCATTCAGAGATCCTCACTGAACTTCTGGAGAGAGTTTGCTGCACTGAAAGTAAAGGGGCTGAATAATTTTGCACGCCCAATTTTTCCGTTTTTTATTTGTTAAAAAAGTTTGAAATATCCAATAAATGTCGTTCCACTTCATGATTGTGTCCCACATGTTGTTGATTCTTCACAAAAAAATACAGTTTTATATCTTTATGTTTGAAGCCTGAAATGTGGCAAAAGGTTGCAAAGTTCAAGGGGGCCGAATACTTTCGCAAGGCACTGTATCTTCTGGGAAGAAACCTTTTGGACCTAGACTTGGCGCTCTGGTACTGCTTGCCGTGCGGTAGCAGAGAGAACAGTCTATGTCTAGAGTGGCTGGAGTCTTTGTCAATTTTTTGGGCTTTACTTCGACACCGCCTGGTATAGAGGTCCTGGATGGCAGGAAGCTTGACCCCAGTGATGTACTGGACCGTACGCACTACCCTCTGTAGTGCCTTGCAGTCGGAGGCTGAGCAGTTGCCATACCAGGCGGTGATGCAACCAGTATTGCTCTTGATGGTGCAGCTGTAGAACGTTTTGAGGATCTGATGACCCATACCAAATCTTTTCAGTCTCCTGCGGGGGATTGACGTTGTTGTGCCCTCTTCACAACTGTCTTGGTGTGTTTGGACCATGATAGTTAGTTGGTGATGTGGACACCAAGCAACTTGAAGCTCTCAACCTGCTCCTCTACAGCCCCAGCGATGAGAACGGGGGCGTGCTCAGCCCTCCTTTTCCTGTGGTCCACAATCATCATCTTTGTCTTGATCACTTTGAGGGAGAGGTTGTTATCCTGGAACCACACTGCCAGGTCTCTAACCTCCTCCCTAAATGCTGTCTCATCGTTGTCGGTGATCAGGCCTACCACTGTTGTGTCATCGGCAAACTTAATGATGATGCTGGAGTCGTGCTTGGCCATGTAGTCATGGGTGAACAGGGAGTACAGGAGGGGACTGAGCAAGCACCCCTGAGGGGCCCCAGTGTTGAGGACCAGCATGGCAGATGTGTTGTTACCTACCCTTACCACCTGGGGGCGGCCCATCAGTAAGTCCAGGATCCAGTTGCAGAGGGAGATGTTTAGTCCTAGGGTACATAGTTTAGTGACGAAGGCACTACGGTGTTGAACGCTGAGCTGTAGTCTCACGTAGGTGTTCCTTTTGTCCAGGCGTGAAAGGGCAGTGTGGAGTGCAATACAGATTGCGTCATCTGTGGATCTGTTGGGGCGGTATGCAAATTGGATCTATGGTTTCTGGGATAATGGTGTTGATGTGAGCCATGACCAGCCTTTCAAAGCACTTCATGGCTACAGACGTGAGTGCTACGGGTTGGTAGTCATTTAGGCAGGTTACCTTGGTGTTCTTGGGCACACGGACTATGGTGGTCTGCTTGAAACATATTGGTATTACAGACTCGGTCAGGAACAGGTTGAAAATGTCAGTGAAGACACTTGCCAGTTGGTCAGTACACATCCTGGTCATCTCTCTGGCCCTGTGGCCTTGTGAACATTGATCTGTTTAAAGTTCTCACTCACATCGGCTACGGACAGCGTGATCACACAGTCGTCCAGAACAGCTGGTGCTCTCATGCATGCTTCATTATTGCTTGCCTCAAACCGTGCATAGAAGTAATTTAGCTCGTCTGGTAGGCTCATGTCACTGGGCAGCTTGCGGCTGTGCTTCCCTTTGTAATCCGTAATAGTTCGCAAGTCCTGCTACATCCGACGAGCGTCAGAGCTGGTGTAGTAGGATTCAATCTTAGTCCTATATTGATGCTTTGCCTGTTTGGTGGTTCGTTGGAGGGGATAGTGGGATTTCTTCTAAGAGTCCGGGTTAGAGTCCCGCTCCTTGAAAGTGGCATCTCTACCCTTTAGCTCAGTATGGATGTTGCCTGTAATCCAAGGCTTCTGGTTGGGGTATGTACATACGGTCACTGTGGGGATGACATCATCGATGCACTTATTGATGAAGCCAGTGACTGATGTGGTGTACTCCTCAATGCCATTGGATGAATCCCGGAACATATTCCAGTCTGTGCTAGCAACACAGTCCTGTAGTTTAGCATCTGCTTCATCTGACCACTTTTTTATAGACCGAGTCACTGGTGCTTCCTGCTTTAATTTTTGCTTGTAAGCAGGAATCAGGAGGATAGAATTATGGTCAGATTTGCCAAATGGAGGGTGAGGGAGAACTTTGTACACTTCTCTGTGTGTGGAGTAAAGGTGGTCTAGAGTTTTTTCCCCCTCTGGTTGCACATTTAACATGCTGATAGAAATGAGGTAAAACTAATTTAAGTTTCCCCGTATTAAAGTCACAGGCCACTAGGAGTGCCGCCTCTGGATGAGCGTTTTGCTGTTTACTTATGGGCGGTATACAACTCACTGAGTGCGGTTTTAGTGCCAGCATTGGTCTGTGGTGGTATGTAGACAGCTACGAAAAATACAGACAAACTCTCTAGGTAAATAGTGGGGTCTACAGCTTATCATGAGATACTCTACCTCAGGTGAGCAAAACCTCAAAACTTCCTTAGATATCGTGCACCAGCTGTTTACAAATATGCATAGGCCCCTGCCCCGTCTCTTACCAGAGGCTACTGTTCTATCCCGCCAATGAAGTGTATAACCCACCAGCTGTATGTTATTAATGTCGTTCAGCCACGACTAGGTGAAACATAAGATGTTACTGTTTTTAATGTCCCGTTGGTAGTGCTTTCAGGTCGTCCCATTTATTTTTCAGCGATTGAACGCAGATTAGCCACTCATCGCCTGATCCTCACAAGGCACCCCGATCTCTTTACGGAAAATCTATGTTTCTTTCTCCAGCGAATGACGGGGATGAGGGCCTGTTTGGTGTTTGGAGTATATCCTTCCCGTCCGACTCATTAAAGAAAGATTCTTCATCCAAATCGAGGTGAGTAATCAAGAAGGGTGCCGGTCAAGTGCACTCCACATCATTGTGGAAAAGAAAAATGAGTTGATCATTAATGGCAACAACTTGCCAATGTCCCAACCACTCTCTCTGAACGACCAACCAGTACGGGTGGTTGACCAACCAGTAAGGGTACATAGGGACACAAATTGATAACAAGCTGAGTTTTACAGAGAATGCAGACTGTATTTTTTTAAAGCAAGTCAACGCTTGTTTTTAATCAGGGAATATAAGGGGTTTGGGGTCAGCCAGGATGTTCTGAAGAGGGTGTACATCAGCTTGGTGGAGAGCATCCTCATGTTCAATATGACAGTCAAGTATGGTAGTCTGAGCAGGTGGAGCAAAAGCAAACTGACCAGAATAGTAAACACAGCCAGCAAAGTAATTGGTCGACCACAGGCCCATTTGATCAATCTGTTCCACAAGGCAACCAAACAGAAGGCGCTGGCTGTCATTGACGACCCCTCTACATCTTCAGTTCAAGGGTCTTCCCTCTGGCCGGCACATCAGAATGCCCACAGCCTAGAAGAACGTGTTCAAACATTCATTTGTTCCTTGTGCTGTTGGACTACTAAATGCAAAGTCAATTTTATTCTATTACATTCTATTCTAACATGTTTACTAGACAACAAATGAAAGTTGAAATGATACTACAACTCCCTGTATCATTTATTTTTTGCAGTAAGATTGTAACTAGTTACTTCCAAATACATTTTATGAATATCACAATGAATTGATCCAGAAGATGAAGTCAACACTTTATTGGTTTCTGATGCAGCTGGAATCATTTAGTCACTTGCCAGGACACAAATATTATATAAAACATTTGATTAAACTCGATTATATACATACACTACATGACCAAAAGTATGAGTTGGTCTGTCCTTAGGCTTGTGGGTGGCTGCTCGGCCATGGAAACCCATTTCATGAAGCTCTCAACGAACAGTTATTGTGCTGACATTGCTTCCAGAGGCAGTTTTGCAATCGAGGACAGACAATTTCTACGCTCTACGCGCTTCAGCACTCTGCGCTACCATTCTGTGACCTTGTGTGGCCTACCACTTTGTGGCTGAGCCGTTGTTGCTCCTGGACGTTTCCACTTCATACTGACAGCACTTACAGTTGACCGGGGCAGCTCTAGTAGGGCAGAAATTTGACGAACTGACTTGTTGGAAAGGTGGCATCCTCTGACGGTGCTACGTTGAAGGTCACTGAGCTCTTCAGTAAGGCTATTCTACTGCCAATGTGTGTTTATGGAGATTGCATGGCAGTGTGTTCGATTTTATACACCTGTCAGCAACGGGTGTGGCTGAAATAGCCGAATCCGCCTCCCGGGTGGCGCAGTGGTTAAGGGCGCTGTACTGTAGTGCCAGCTGTGCCACCAGAGACTCTGGGTTCGCACCCAGGCTCTGTCGCAACCGGCCGCGACCGGGAGGTCCGTTGGGCGACGCACAATTGGCCTAGCGTCGTCCGGGTTAGGGAGGGCTTGGCCGGTAGGGATATCCTTGACTCATCGCGCACCAGCGACTCCTGTGGCGGGCCGGGCGCAGTGCACACTAACCAAGGTTGCCAGGTGCACGGTGTTTCCTCTGACACATTGGTGCGGCTGGCTTCCGGGTTGGAAGCGCACTGTGTTAAGAAGCAGTGCGGTTTGGTTGGGTTATGTATCGGAGGACGCATGACTTTCAACCTTCGTCTCTCCCGAGCCCGTACGGGAGTTGTAGCAATGAGACAAGATAGTAGCTACTAAAAAATTGGATACTACGAAATTGGTGAGAAAAAAAAAGAAAAAAAGAAATAGCCAAATCCAATAATTTGTAGGGGTCTCCACATACTTTTGTGTATATATAGTGTACATCTCTTGATTTATTGGCAACAGATTAAAGGTATGTCATTTAAAAAATTCATAACATCATTATCTTACAGGCAGTTGAAAACCCTGCATGTATCTATTTTCGTTTTTAGATGTCATTGCATTGTAACTGTCAATAATTTAGATTGTCTAGACCTAGGATTTTAACTCGCAACATAAAAACAGTGGGGATCTTGCAGTATAACATGCCTTAGGCTATAACATGAACTTTGCCATGCCTAATAAGAGTCTTGATCTTCCTAGACCATAGTTTAAACATAGCAGTCATAACCATTTGTAAAGATCTTGGTTTTCTTCCACAGAGCTCTCCTCCCCCAGAGTGATTTATGAGTTTAACAGTTCATTATGTTGGCAATGACTCTGTTTCTCTGAGCTGGCGCCCTTCTGACCGGAGGTACGAATTGACCTACTCCTACTACACCCAGAGAGAGATCCGTTCCATCCAAGGTTCCAACAGCGCTGATGTGGAAGGTCTGTTTCCCGGGGACGAAGTACAGTTTCAGCATCTCAATGGTCACTGAAGATGGGAATCGGAGTGTGGCGGTCAGCATGTCTACGTGTACAAGTAAGTGCTTTTAAAAGGTTATTGGGAACTTTACCTTTGAATCCATTCGATATTAATCAAGACACACACGTTTGCCAATCAGTTCTTAAATAAATATTGCGTTGCAGTATTTATACAGTAAAGTCGTTTTAGTTTTCACATGTAATCAGATGAAGGCGTTGTCTGCTGGCAGTAGTTGTGTACACATGAAGGTTTATTGTCAAACAAAGAACACTCAACTGTATTCTTAAAAGGAAAATTATGTTTTTGACTTGTGTTTTCGTTATTAGTTGAATTGAGCGCTCAAACATTATTTATTGTCCTTTTCAGTGTACCACCCAACAAGGTTAAGATTGACCAATCCAGCAGTCAATCATTCTCTAAATTGGGATAAACCGTTGTCGCTGGTGTCATTGCAGCATGTCACATGACGGAGAGGAAGCCCATAAGGTGACAAGAGTCCAACACCGTGACATTCTCCAGTCTGAGTCCAGGTGTCAAGTACACCACCTGTGTCTAAACAGTGCTGAAGAACAGGACCCAAAGCAAGTCAGCTATAATTGTTTTTTTGTGTGTTTTTTTTAAACGTTTCAGTCTAGCAGGAGGGCATTTACCAACCTTATAATATGTAATCTATGAAATATGGGCAGTGCTTCACAGTTTTAGTAACAAAGGTATTTACTAAATTCACCTGTCCATATTTAAAGATATTTCAAACAGTTCTCTTTTCCCCAGCTGGAGAGCTTTCTGCTGGACCTGGGGTTGGAGCAACTGTAACGATCGTTGTCCTCCTCTGATGATGAGGAGTAGGAAGGATCAGACCAAAACGCAGCGTGGTAAGTGTCCATGTTCATTTTAATAAATAAACTGAACACTGCAAAACCAAAAAACACCAAAGAGAGAGTGAATGAAACGAAACAGTTCTGGAAGGTGAAGACACACAAAACAGAAAACAACTACCCACAAACACCAGGTGGGAACAGGCTACCTAAGTATGGTTCTCAATCAGAGACAATGATTGACAGCTGCCTCTGATTGGGAACAATACCAGGCCAAACACATAGAACTATAACACACAGAACAAACATAGAATGCCCACCCCAACTCACGCCCTGACCAAACTAAAATAGAGATATAAAAAAGGAACTAAGGTTAGGACGTGACAGCAAAACTACACAGAGAAGCTCGACCTTAGCACCGTGCTGCAGATTGATGAGAAGACTGTCACCGATGAACCTGCTCAGACTCTCTCAGCCCTGCCATGGATTTTCCTAAAGAGGTTGATGATGGTGAATGTGACTGCTAGGAGTGTGAAATGTACCTCATTAGAAGGCGAGGCAAGTTGTGATGCTTCATTTTGCAACATAGATCTAGATCTGGAGAGTCTAGTAATATTGTAAATGCCTTAGACATTGAGACTGCTCTCGTTCTGTGCTCTAATGGTTTTCTCCAGCAAGAGATTACAAAATGTCAATGTGTCAGGTTTCTGTTCCCCTGCTTCTCCCCAATTGTGACACAGAACAGTGCACATTAATGGTCTGGACAATGCGAGACATTGTCAAGAAGTTCAGACCAAATTTGTTGCCAGATTCCAGCGGATTTGTTGAAGACAGAATTGTTCTCTCTGACCTCTCCATGGTCTCTTTTGTCAGATTGGGTGGGTGCTCTCTGTCCAAATCGCAGATTCTAAACAAGCTTCTTAGTAATCCCCAACAGTATCATGACATGTTCGTCCACCACAATATAGAATGTGGTGATTGCCCGAGGAGAATATCCAAGGGAGTGTCTGGCCTCAGAGGGCAGTACAGAAAGAAGTGCCAGAACTCCTCTGAAAAGAAAGAGGAAATTGTAGACCTTGACAGACACATTTCTAACAGTTCCTTGGGAACCGAACGTTTCCTACAAGAAATTGGTCAACTGTGCGAGTGTGCGGTCTTAGTCAAAGAAGCTGAACACTCACTGAAACAACTGCAGCACCTATAGTGTCTTCAGGAAGTATTCACACCTCTTGACGTTTTATAGATGTTGTGTCACTGCCCTACACACAATACCACATGATGTCAAAGTGGAATTATGTTTTCAGAATTTTTTACAATTTTTTAAATTGAAAATGAAAAGCTGAAATGTCTTGAGTCAATTAGTATTTAACCCCTTTGTTATGGCAAGCTTAAATAAGTTCACTGGTAAATATTTGCTTAACAAGACACAATAAGTTGCATGGACTCTGTGTGCAAGAATAGTGTTTAACATGATTTTTGAATAACTACCTCATCTCTGTACCCCACACATAGAATTATCTGTAAGGACCCTCAGTCAAGCAGTGAATTTAAAACACAGATTCAACCACAAAGACCAGGGAGATTTTGCAATGCATCTCAAAGATGAGCAGCTATTGGTAGATGGGTAAAAATAATAAAGCAGACATTGAATATCCCTTTAAGCATGGTGAAGTTATTAATTACACTATCGATGGTGTATCAATACACCCAGTCACTACAAAGATACAGGTGTCCTTCCTAACTCAGTTGCTGGAGAGGAAGGAAACCACTCTGGGATTTCACCATGAGGCCAATGGTGACCTTAAAACAGTTACAGAGTTTAAGGGCTGTGATAGGAGATAACTGAGGCTGGATCAACATTGTAGTTACTCCACAATACTACCCTAAAGGACAGAATGAAAAGACAGAAGCCTGTACAGAATAGAAATATTCCAAAACATGCATTGTGTTTGCAATTAGGCACTAAAGTAAAACTGCAAAAAATGTGGCAAAGAAATTAACTTTATGTCCTGAATACAAAGCGTTATGTTTGGGGCAAAGACATCATTGAGCACCACTTCATATTTTCAAGCATGGTGGTAGCTGCATCATGTTATGGCCATGCTTGTCATTGGCAAGGACTAGGGAGTTATTTTATGATAAAAATGAACGGAATAGAGCTAAGCACTGGCAAAATCCTAGAGGAAAACCTGGTTGTCTACTTTCCAACAGACAAATTCACCTTTCAGCATGACAATAACCTAAAACACAAGGCCAAATATACACTGGTGTTTACTTATTAAGATGAAATGCAATGTTCCCGAGTGGCCTAGTTAGTTTTTTTTAAATTAAAAAAAATATATTTTTTTTTACAGTTTTGACTTGCTTTCTAGCAATGATCAACAACCAAACTTGACAGAGCATGAATCATTTTTGAAAGAATAATGTGCAAATATTGTACATTCCAGATGTGCAAAGCTCTTAGAGACTAATCCAGAAAGACTCACCGCTGCAATTGCTGCCAAAGGTGATCCTAACATGTATTGAATACTTATGTCAGTTTGATATTTCTGTATTTCATTTTTAATACATTTGAAAAATGTCTAAACATGTTTTCACTTTGTCATTATGGGTTGTTTTGTTTTATTTTATCCATATAGAAATCAGGCTTTAACACAACAAAATACGGAATGAGTCAAGAGGTACTTTCTGAAGGCACTGTGTATAATGAGTTGCTTCTGGGTGGGTTTCCTCTGGAGATGGTGGACGGCCACGTGTCTAACATACCTCTGAGATGGCTGAGCGATGTGCTGCATCAGCTCAATGTCTTGGTGCAACCAAAGAGCAAGGTCCTGGTGGTAACCGTTCTAGGTGTTCAGAGCACGGGAAAGTCCACTCTACTGAACACAATGTTTGGAGGGCAGTTTGTAGTCAGTAGTGTCAGGTGTCAAAGACGTCTTCAAAAAGAAACAGAACTGCAACTTCGTTGTAATCATCGACACGGAAGGGCTGAAGCCGTCAGGGCTGGCACAGCTGGATGACAGCTACAATGCATTCGGAAAGTATTCAGGCCCCTTGAGTTTTTCCACATTTTGTTACATTACAGCCTCATTCTAAAATTGATAAAATTGTTTTCCCTCATCAATCTACACACAATACCGCATAATGACAAAGCAAAAACAGGTTTACATTTTATTAAATTGAAAACAGAAATACCTTATTTACATAAGTATTCAGACCCTTTGCTATGAGACTTGAGACTTGAGCTCAGGTGCATCCTGTTTCCATTGATCATCCTTGAGATGTTTCTACAACTTTATTGGAGTCCACCTGTGGTAAATTCAATTGATTGGAAATTATTTGAAAGGCTGTCGTGGAATTCTTACACTGGGACACTCAAAGTCAATCTTAAATTAAGCATTGTTTATTGTCCGAGTGCTGGAGAGGTTCCAACAAACTTAATGCGCCATAGTGAACGTCTGTCAGAAGCTCTGCTGGGGCAGTCCCAGCAGTTGTCTTACATACAGCTATACACAGACAAGTTATATTTGCATGATTTAGCATAATTCATGAATCCTTACCGTTTTGTTTCGTTCATGTGACCGACCAATACTGGTTCATAACATGTGACAGACAAATACCTCACGAGGCCTGGGCGTACTGTCCAATTCCAGTGACTGATAGTGAGGATTTGTACAGTCAGCACATGAATAGAACACAGAAATTAGTTATAAGAAAAGCACAAACATTAAAATTCCATTAAATTCCATCCTCATCCTCCATCCTCACTTGTGTGATAATAATCCTTACATTTTAATGTAAGCATTTAGATTTTAGCTTCTATATCAACATATCCTATACTCCTATTAAACCAATGGAAATCAACACAGAAAAAAACCGAAGACACTTCATAATTTCAAACCCTTCATTCTGGGTTGTACAATCCAATGAATATGGTAATACTATAATCATTATAAAGATTTTACTTTATTAATGGGAGTGAGTATCAAAAATGCACATACATACTGTACTTGGCAGACTCAGTGGACAAGATCAGTGCCAGAAGATAGCTGCAGAGTTCACCAACCTTGTCTCAGACCTGAAGTAGAAACCTGTCTCCAACTCTCTGGGTCCAGAAATTGTTGATGAAATGCTGACAGGACAGAATGCCTTTCAATTCAGCTCTCTGTGATTTTTCCAGTACTCTATCCTGAAGGAACTGCTGTCAGGATTCAACTTTGACAACTACTAGTTTCCTCTGCGACCTCACAGTCGAGATATGGGCCCTTGAAATCTGCCCCAAGACTATAAGCAGAATAGGCACTCTGTGGAATGGTACTTGCACTTGACCTTAGCTACCGGCCAAACAGCATTGTGGGTGTTATTTGCATTGCTTAAAAGCAATTTACAGAAGACTTATTCCTTGAACTGAGCATGAATAAGTCTACCTAGGGTACTAGGGTCTGATGCTAAATCATTTTTTTTTAATGCTTTCAATGTTCAATAATTCAAATTCTGTAAATAAACAAAGTTTAAAAGTTACTGCATTTTATTCATGCCTTATTAATTTTGTTGAATCCAAATGGTCATATTTTTAAAATAAATGTTTTCTTGACACATTTGTTTTTATTTTGTTTTGGCTCTCATGTGGTGAGTAGGGTTAACATTTCATTTGAATGTCATTTTGTTACGTTGGATCAAACCACGCTTTGTTTTTAATACCCAATGACTGATACTGATGTCATTCAGTCAAGCGTCGAAAAGCATCATTTTTCAAAAGGGGCAATGTTCCCTCTCATTGTAATGTACATAAACACAAAAACACAACAAAAGTTAGAAATTAAAAGAAACTTATTCAAGTTTGCTTGTCTGTTTGCTTCTCTGTAAGAAAACCGTACTTATGAATATTAGCTGAATATTTACTAGTCTTATTACCTCAAAGCAGTATAAAAACAGTTTCTTGATGCAACATATTGGCAAGGTATTGGTATTGCACTGATGTATTCCAATAATCACATTGTTTGTAATGGAAAAAGCTGTGTTCTAAATGGAGTTGAACGGGGTGCAGTAGGCCAATGAAGAGGCGTAGTCGACAGTCTGGCTATGAATGTCTTTAATGTTCCCCACATCAGAATCCCAGCACACAGTGTATCATAACTTCTAAAGTAAACAAATATCATCACCTTATTTATATAGTTTTACTTTCATTTTTTTAATTATAATATGTTTTTAAAATCCATTATTAACATGTTTTCTTCATCTCAAGTCTTGGGTTTCGGAATTCTACAAAGAAAATAAAAACAAGACAACAGGTGCAAATTTGACTATGCAGGCCCGAACTGACACCCAGCTCAGAATGTTTCCCAGGGTTATTTGTCATGTGCTTCAGTACAACTGGACTCTCAGGTGCCTTGACCTTAACATAGACAAACCTTTCTCTGTTTTGAAGGTCAACCATGACATGTGGTCACGAGCAAGGCAGGAAATTCACCTACATGAAACATTGTTACGGTCTACCTCTTCAGTTCAGAACAGGTGTTTAACAGAGCATCACTCTGGCAAATCTATAAAACAGTGTTAGCTGCTTCATAACAACAGATGGTGTTAATCATTGAACACTTAACAAAATTGGTTTTGCACCTAAAAGTATGACTTTCTTTATGTGCGGGAGATAATACATTAAAATCCAATATGGATTTTTTGGGGGGGTCGTGTCAATCGTTTTAAAGTCCTACTAAACTAACACAATAGATATAAACTCCCTCTGCATTAGTCCTAACTAATGCTACAACAAAATGGAGTACACACCTATGCTTACACACCAAATGAGCTATCCTAACACATACTCTCACATGTACACACTCACACTTCCTGGTCTATACCTATGTACATGCCTTGTCATGCAGTTCAACCATCTACCCACTAAGCAGCTCAATTCCCACCTCACCGTTCCACTTGGAAGGCAAGCTTAGCGGTACCGATAGCTTATGATGAGGTCACTGTATACAGATAGCACAACCTACATGAACAGGACACATATTGTACGTAACACAGTGTATTCAGGGGGACATGTGTCCCACCCGCAGTACGTGACTCCCGATAAGGCTAAGACGTAGCCTGGTCCCAGATCTGTTTGTGCCGTCTTGTCAACTCCTAGTCGCGACAATGACCGTAGGAGTTGGCAAGACGGCACAAACCGATCTGGGAATAGGCTAGATCAGAGGCAACTTAGGTTACAAAAAGCCATCGTTTCTCGGTCTCCCTGTGGTTCCGGGGCTACACAACGGTGGGAGAGTCAACAGGGTTGGGAATATACACATTCCAAAAGCCACAAGGATGTTTTTAAAGGTGCATTCATTTGATTTAATTTTTTGCTTCTTGGCCATGTTTTGTCGTTGCCACATGGGTGGTGGAAGTGACCGATTCCACCTTTAAGGTGTGCTGTATCATCATCCAGTATGGCTGGTGTGGTACACAGCTAATACAGGCCTGCAGTTATGCAGGGCCCATTTTGAACGTGGGAGAGACCCTATAACCAACAGCAGAGAATGAGAATGGGTCAGTATCCCTGCTACGGTGTTCGCTTAGTGCTTACACAGGTTGAGTAGTCAAGATGCTACGTAGACAACACATGATGACTTTGTTCTGAATGTCCATTGTCCATCCACTTCTGAACAACTTTGTTAGTGACATGCACGGAAAGAGCTAACAGAACGAGAATCCCACTTTCCTGAATCTCTCGGAAAAGTTCCGTGGCGAATACATTTAAATGGCGTACGGTTAACATACAATACTAGCTGGAGACCCCTTTTCAACTTGCACCTGTTGTCTCTGTTGTCGTCACAAAGTCATTTCATTCATTCACTCGAAAAAAACAAAACAAGAAACGTAATATTTACAAAGATTTTTGACTGTTTGTTCTTACACTTAAAAATGTACAGTTTTGCTCCTCTTTTTTTGACCTCTCTCTGTCGCAAAACGCTAAATTCCTCCACATTCAGAATGTTCAGAGGAACGGTAGGTTGTTATGGCGATTGTGTCTCCATGGCGCCCTCTAGTGTGTAAGCGTATAAAATAGACAAGGAAAAGAACAGGAAACAAAGGAAATAGCATCTGTCACTCTTCAATTGGTTGAAGTTTTGTTGTGTTGTATTTGTAGTAGTACTAGTTTCCTCTGCGACCCTCCCGTTGCCCTCTTATTCACAGGATAAAAAAGTTCAGGATCTAATGGCACAAAGACTTGATTGGACAGATGTATCTGATCATTCCCACACCTGAAATAAGATGTCGGTGCCCTAGTCTGTCCACTGTCCCGGTCACATCTCACACCCTTTCCCCTTTGTTTAAGGCTGTGATGATGACTTGGAGGCTTTGGGGCTCTCTCCCAGGTTTCATATTCTAGTCCAATAGCACATTTTATAGTAAGTCCATCTCTGTAGCGGAGAGAAAAGTTCCAGCATATAAGTCCACTGACTCCCTCTGATTCCACATACACAACCCCAGTCTGGTCCTTGTTACAGTATATTGTACAGCGGATCATCTCCTGTGTTTCCCCACCACACACTGTCTCTCTCAGTTGGCCAACACCGAGTATCTGACAACACCAACCTGTGTTCTCTCACACATCCCCCCCACCTTCAAGCAGTAATGAAATAGGTACCAAAGAAACGTCTAAAGCTAAACACAAGCAGAGACAACACTGTCGATAGCGGTTTCTAACTGAGGATACTACAGCGCACTGTGGGTTCACACACAGCGCTACAGTTCAGTTCAGTTGGATTAATCCTATTCACCCATCAGCCCCCTCTGCTGGCCATGTCATAGCATTACGGACTGAGGTGTTGTCAACAGGCTTTCCCTTGACTTTTACGTGCACCTCCCTGTTCAAAAAAAAAGGAAAGAGTAAAAACAGCTGATCACTTTATTGTCCCTTGGTCTAAGGACCTCTTACTCCCAAGTCCTCTTCCCAGCTCTGTTATCCCAGACCCTGGCCTGTCTGATAGACCACCAGTCTTTCCTCCGTGTGCTTAGAGTTCAATGTACAGCAGTGGAGCGAAGGGGACGTGAGAGCAACAGAGTCAGCAGGGACATGTGTCAGGGGGGAAGGGTCAGGAGATGCAGGGTTCAACGACGGCACACAGGGAAGTTACGAGTTGAAACGCCGGCGATTTCTACTCTCAACTTTCCACAAAGAGAGTTAGTTGAAATTGCATGTGCAGCAGTCCTGAATCAGACGGGTGTTTACTGGTGGAGGAAAGGAGAAAGGGACGGAGAAAGTAGAGTGAGAGGAAGAATGGAGGAGTGTGTGTGTAAGCAGTTGTTACGGGGGTCTCGCACCACGGGGAGGCGCCTCTGATACGAGATGCCTGCCTGTCTCTTTCCTCACACACATTCCATCTTCCTCCATCATTCTCTCTGCCCTCTAGTTACCCCTGGCCCTGGGAAGCTGAGCTGACATGTACTCGCGCGCTCACACAGGCGTTCATCAAACAGCATTTGTACGGGCCAGAAATCGAAGGCGGAGACGGGCGGAGAGAAGGGGAGAGTGTGTAAAAGAAAGAGGGAGATGGAGGGACTGTCCCTTTTCTCTCCTTCGTTGTAACATTATGAGGAAAAAGTGACGTTATTCGAGGACCCGAGACTTGGCCGTATGTACCTTCCCACCCAGGACCTCTGAGAACCCTGGCAGGTTCACCTTGATAAACGATAGGTCTACCTGCAGCCTCAATACCGCTAGGGAACCCTATTCCCTACACCCTATTCCCTTTTTGGCCAGAGCATAATGGACACCAATACCTCTAGGTTTGTGTCCAAAATGGCATCCTATTCCCTACATAGTGCACTACTTTTGGCCTGACTGGCCCACAGTAGTGCACTACATAGGGAACTGGATACCATTTCAGTGGCAGTCTATGGCTTCTACGCCTGCCATAATGAGTCACGGAGAGACAGGGGCCCAAGGCTCAGTGGATGGCCTGGTTATTACGAGAAAAATACAGAGCTGCTGCAGTGGCACCAATAACTCACATTACGTAAGAGGGGCCCTCAGGGGCCCTGGCTGGATGATAGCAGAGCAGGAGGAGGATGCGAGACAGAGAAAGGGGTCTTTATGTGATCGAAATGTTGTCTTGCACACACTTTTATGAAATGTGTTGTGTAAATAAAGGTTGAATTGATTTACTATGGTAGTTGATTTGTTTGGGGTAGCATGCAGTCGGTTGTGCAATAGTAGACAGTAAGCAGGGTGGGAGGTGATCAACATAAGCAATGTGTTGTATAATCAATGTGTATAAGAATTGTTTTTATTCATGTTTGGTCCAGTCAGGTTTCTCGTTGTTGTAAAGGATAATGTTCATGAATGAAAGAAGCACCGATGCAGGGGTTTTATGACGTGCCACCAGGTTTTTTTTCTTGCAGAAAAGAAAATATGAAGAAAAAGCATATGGAATTGAGATAGAAATAGTTTAAAACAGGAGATGTGTGTGTGAATATTGACTATCCAGTGTCCTTTCCCCATCATTGTTTTTAAAAATAATTCATGCATAGATCCCCACTGAGAAAACCATTTCGATATTTTCTTCTTTGTACACATTTATATATAACTATATATATATATGTCTATATATCTATATATTTAAAAATCTTTCCACAAAAAATAAGAACCGAAAGCAACAATCAATTAATCAAACAAACAAACGTTGAAAAAAGATAACGAAAAAAGCACAAGATAGGCCAGTTTGGCACTTTTCATGAACACACAGTAAGTAGGCTTGATCTTGATACAGCTCAACACTCTTGATTCTCTCTCAGTTCCCCTCCTATGGGAAAACAACACAGTACTTGGCACCAAGAATGCTGGTAGAAAGACGATATCAGAATACCAATATTTTCATGATATATACTTACTGTATGTACTGTACGCCTTTGTATAAAAAAGGTTGTTTTAGAACTACAGAGGAGGGAAAGAGAGGGATGTGGAAAAGAGAAGAGACTCAAGTAAGCAGATGAGATGAGTAGAGAGATAGAGGCTTTCCAATATAACAGAAGGAAAAGGAACCAAACGCTTTACCTCACAATCCAAAAAAACGATCCCCAACCAGTGGAGGCTGCTGGGAGGAGCTATAGGACGGGCTCATTGTAAAGTCTGGAGTGGAATAAATGTAACGGTGTCAAACACATCAAGCATATGGAAACCACATATTTGACTCTGTTCCATTCATTCCATTCCAGCCATCACAATGACCCTGTCCTCCTATAGCTCCCCCCACCAGCCTCCTCTGTCCCCAACCCTATTACAGGACAGAAACCGAGAAAACATGGGATGAAAAAAAACAACTAAATGAAATGCACAGTTAGAGGCAGAGGATCATCCTGTGGGCAGGTTTGGGGGCTGTCAGGATCAGAGAATACGAGACCCTCTCAAAATATCTCAACACCCTCAATAACACCTGCTTCCCCTGCAGTTCAGCTGCACTTCCACTTAACCCCAGCAAGGTTGCGCTGTAGGAAAGACACAGCATCAGGGCGCAGGCTGACGGTTGGAAAAACAGAGAGTAAGAGAGAGAGAGAGAGAGAGATATCCATAGCGATCCAATAGTGATAAACCAGAGTGTGTAGTTGGTCCTCCGGTCCCCCAGGGGGAGCTGTAGCTCTACTATACACGTGTGGTGGAGTGGGGGTGGGGCAGGGTGTTGTTGTGGCCGGTGCTGGGGTAGGTGTTGAAGGGGTGGAGGGGCTGCATGCCGGTGATGGTGCTGGGGATCATGGTGATGGTGTTGGGGGTCATGAGGGGCACGTCGTCCGGGGCCCTCCGCAGGGCCAGGGTGTAGTCGGGCGGACAGGAGGGCCGCAGGATGTCGTGGGGCCGGAGGGGCTCCATGTCGTGGTGCGAGTCGTGCTCCGAGTGCTTCATCTGCAGGGACATGATCTCTTCCTCCTGGCTGTGCGCCAGGTCGTTGGCAGGCCCGCCGTGGCGCTGCGGAGACAGCCGGTGGCGCCGCATCTCCTGACGCTTGTCCCGCTTGTAGTAGAGCGCAGCAAACGCCAGGATGTTGAGGAAGAGCAGCGACGCCCCCACTGCCACGGTCACCGACAGCTCTGTGGAATAATCCCGCGTGTCACCGGGGAAGAGGTCCAGTCTGGGCCGCTCTGATCCGTAGGGCTCCACGGGGTCGGGGAAGGTGGGGTAGGGGTGGCCCGTGGTGCGGGGTTTGGGCTTCCAGGGGCCCCCGGGGGGGCGAGTGCTGCCTGGAGGTAGTCTGGTGGTAGTGGGGTTCAGGACTTCATGGAGGGAGTGTAAATGAGGGACCAGCTCCAGCCAGAAGGCCACCTTGTTGGCTCGGTAGTTGTCCCTGACGCGGGGCTTCAGGCCGATGTGGAGGTACTGCTTGTCCTTGGAGTTGAACTTGGTCCAGATGACCTCCTCGAAGCGGTTGGGCTTGGTGTGGATGAACTTGGTGTCCTGAGGCACTGGCAGATTGGGGTCCCTGGAGGGGAAAGAGGATGAATCTCACTCAGGTGATTTCAATCAACTTTAGATATTCCAAAGTTCTTAATGTTTTGTATACTCAGGGGGGTGCTCTTAATGTTTGGTACACTCAGGGGGGTGCTCTTAATGTTTGGTACACTAAGGGGGGTGCTTTTAATGTTTGGTACACTCAGGGGGGTGCTCTTAATGTTTGGTACACTCAGGGGGTTCTCTTAATGTTTGGTACACTCAGGGGGGTGCTCTTAATGCTTGGTACACTCAGGGGGGTGTTCTTAATGTTTGGTACACTCAGGGAGTTCTCTTAATGTTTGGTACACTCAGGGGGGTGCTCTTAATGTTTGGTACACTCAGGGGGTTCTCTTAATGTTTGGTATACTCAGGGGGTTCTCTTAATGTTTGGTACACTCAGGGGGGTGCTCTTAATGTTTGGTACACTCAGGCGGGTGCTCTTAATGTTTGGTACACTCAGGGGGGTGCTCTTAATGTTTGGTACACTCAGGCGGGTGCTCTTAATGTTTGGTACACTCAGGCGGGTGCTCTTAATGTTTGGTATACTCAGGGGGGTGCTCTTAATGTTTGGTATACTCAGGGGGGTGCTCTTAATGTTTGGTACACTCAGGCGGGTGCTCTTAATGTTTGGTATACTCAGGGGGGTGCTCTTAATGTTTGGTATACTCAGGGGGGTGCTCTTAATGTTTGGTACACTCAGGCGGGTGCTCTTAATGTTTGGTATACTCAGGGGGGTGCTCTTAATGTTTGGTATACTCAGTGGGGTGCTCTTAATGTTTGGTATACTCAGGGGGGTGCTCTTAATGTTTGGTATACTCAGTGTATACTTCACTGTTAAACAACCTGATGAATTTGATACAAACCAACATTAAAACTATTTATACATTCAAAATCAGAAGAAATTTAATTTAGCTTTTTACATACAGTATGATACTCTTGTTAGGGCTGCAAGTCATAGACATGGTGGTCTGGATAGCCAAAGTACTGTATCACGGAAGATCTGCATAAAAATGGTAAGGTCATTTCCGAAACAGTGTTTACCCAGAACGCAGCTACAGCGACAGCGGGAACAGTGCCATTAACTGTCAATCGCGCTATAAAGTGGATCTTCAGCACTAAGGGCTGAATAGAGCCCTAAATTAAATAGTCCTCAAGAGGAGGGAGAACAAACAAAACACCATCCTCAATCTTCTACCACTTACCCCCTATCACCTACCTACCTACCCACCAACCACCAACCAACCTACCTACCTACCTACCTACCTACCTACCTACCTACCTACCTACCTACCTAAATACCTACCTACCTACCTACCTACCACCTACCAAACACCTATCACCTACCTACCTACCCACCAACCACCAACCAACCTACCTACCTACCTACCTACCTACCTACCTACCTAAATACCTACCTACCTACCTACCTACCTACCTACCTACCTACCTACCACCTACCAAACACCTATCACCAACTACCTACCTACCAACCAAACAACCAACCAACCACCTTCCACCTACCACCTACCCACCAACCACCATTCCACCGACTACCTACCAACCAACCAACCAACTACCTTCCGCCTACTCTACCCACCTATCCACCAACCACCTTCCCACCAACCACCTATCCAACTACCACCTATCCAGCAACCACGAACCCAGCAACCACATACCACCAAACCAACCAACCACCTGCCCACCAACCACCTATCCAACAACCACCTATCCAGCAACCACCTATTCAGCAACCACGGACCCAGCACCCACATACCACCAAACCAAACCAACCACCTACCCACCAACCACCTACCAATGTCCCACCTACCTACCAACCAACCACTTACCAACCACCTACCACTGTCCTACCAACCACCTACCACCGTTCCACCAACCATCTTCCATCTACCCAGCTTCCCATCAACCACCGTCCCACAAACCACTTACCAACCAACCACCTTCCCACCAACCACCTATCCAACTACCACCTATCCAGCAACCACGAACCCAGCAACCACATACCACCAAACCAACCAACCACCTGCCCACCAACCACCTATCCAACAACCACCTATCCAGCAACCACCTATCCAGCAACCACGGACCCAGCACCCACATACCACCAAACCAAACCAACCACCTACCCACCAACCACCTACCAATGTCCCACCTACCTACCAACCAACCACTTACCAACCACCTACCAACCACCTACCACCGTTCCACCAACCATCTTCCATCTACCCAGCTTCCCATCAACCACCGTCCCACAAACCACTTACCAACCAACCACCTACCCACCAACCCACAAACCACTTACCTACCCACCAACCACCTACCACTGTCCCACCAACCACCTACCACTGTCCCACTTACCCACCTTCCCACCAACCACCGTCCCACAAACCACCGTCCCACAAACCACCTACCCACCTTCTCACCAACCACCAACCTATCCCTCTACCACCTATCCACCTATCCATTGTCCCACCAACCCACCTTCCCACATACCACTGTCCCACCAACCACCTACCTACCCACCACCTACCCACCTACCACTGTCCCACCTACTGCTGTCCTACCAACCAACCACCTACCGCTGTCCTACCAACCATCTACCCACCAACCACCTTCCATCTACCCAGCTTCCCATCAACCACCGTCTCACACACCACTTACCAACCAACCACCAACCCACCTTCCCACTTTCCCACCAACCACCTACCCACTTTCTCACCAACCACCTTCCCACCAACCACCAACCACCGTCCCACAAACTACTTACCAACCAACCACCTACCAAACCAATCACCTTCCCACCAACCCACCTACCCACCAACCACCTTCCACTTACCCACCCACCTACCACCAACCATCTACCCACCTACCACCAACCACCTACCCACAACCACCTACTCAGCTACCACCTACCCATCAACAACCTACCCACCTACCACTGTCCCACCAACCACCTACCTACCTACCTACCTACCTACCTACCTACCTACCTACCTTCCCACCAACCACCGACCCACCAACCACCGTCCCACAAACCACATACCAACCAACCACCTACCCACCTACCACCGTCCCACCTACCACTGTCCCACCTACCGCTGTCCTTCCAACCACCTACCCACCAACCACCGTTTCACCAACCACCTTCCCACCAACCACCTTCCATCTACCCAGCTTCCCATCAACCACCGTCCCACAAACCACTTACCAACCAACCAACCACCTACCAAACCAATCACCTTCCCATCAACCACATTCCATCTACCCAGCTTCCCATCAACCACCGTCCCACACACCACTTACCAACCAACCACCTACCTACCTTCCCACCAACCACTACCCACCAACCACCATTTCACCAACCACCTTCCCACCAACCACATTCCATCTACCCAGCTTCCCATCAACCACCGTCCCACAAACCACTTACCAACCAACCACCTACCTACCTTCCCACCAACCACTACCCACCAACCACTGCCCCACTAACCACCGTCCCACACACCACTTACCAACCAACCACCTACCCACCTACCACTATCCCACCAACCACTGTCCCACATACCCACTTTCCCACCAACCACCGTCACACAAACCACCTATCACAAACCACTTACCAACCAACCACCTACCCACCTTCTCACCAACCAATAACATATCCCTCTACCACCTATCCACCTATCCACCTTCCCACCAACCACCTACCCACATACCACCTTCCCACATACCACCGTCCCACCAACCACCGTCCCACCAACCACCGTCCCACCAACCACCGTCCCACCAATCCACCGTCCCACCAACCACTTACCCACCTACCAAACCAATCACCTTCCCACCAACCAACCACCTACCCACCAACCACCTTCCCACCGTCCCACCAATCCACCGTCCCACCAACCACCTACCCACCTACCAAACCAATCACCTTCCCACCAACCACCTACCCACCAACCACCTTCCACTTACCCACCTACCACTCAACCACCTACCCACCTACCACCTACTCAGCTACCACCTACTCAGCTACCACCTACCCACCAACCACCTATCACCTACACACCTACCATTTACCCACCTACCACCTACCCATCAGCCACCTACCCCGTCTTAGCGAAGTTAGTCCAATATGTCATGACTACAGCACTGAGCATGACATCATTCTTAGAGAAGTTGCAGGGGAAGAGGTCGGTGGCTCCGATCATGGGCACCCCGAACACGTAGGGGATCTCATCCCCGTGGGCTGCGTCTGCCCACTCCGGTCGCGTCTCCGTCTGACAGTGGTGGTAGAAGGTGTAAAAGTAGACGGGAGACTGGAACTCGGCGTGCAGTTTGGCCGTGGCCACCGCCGGCGCCACCCACTGGTGGTCCGTGAATAAGGCGAGGAGGGTTTTTCTCCTCATGTCTCCGTTGTCACGGTCGGCCCAGTCGGTGTACATGAACTTAATGGTCTCCCTTAGGATGTCCTTACCTAGATGGGAGGAGAGGGAGGATGGGAGGAAGAGCGGGGGGGAGGTGTGAGACGAGCGGGAAAAGAGAGGGAAAAGAGGGAAGAGAGGGAAAAGAGAGGGAAAAGAGGGAAGAGAGAGGGAAAAGAGAGGGAAAAGAGAGGGAAAAGAGAGGGAAGAGAGGGAAAAGAGAGGGAAGAGAGGGAAAAGAGAGGGAAGAGAGGGAAAAGAGAGGGAAGAGAGGGGAGAGAGGGAAGAGAGGGAAAGAGAGGGAAGAGAGGGAAGAGAGGGAAAAGAGAGGAAAATAGAGGGAAAAGAGAGGGAAGAGAGGGAAAAGAGAGGGAAGAGAGAGGGAAGAGAGGGAAAGAGAGGGAAGAGAGGGAAAAGAGAGGGAAGAGAGAGGGAAGCGAGGGAAGAGAGAGGGAAAGAGAGGGAAGAGAGGGAAGAGAGGGAAGAGAGGGAAAAGAGAGGAAAAGAGGGAAAAGAGAGGGAAGAGAGGGAAAAGAGAGAGAAGAGAGAGGGAAAGAGGGAAGCGAGGGAAAGAGAGGGAAGAGAGGGAAAAGAGAGGGAAGAGAGGGAAAAGAGAGGGAAGAGAGGGAAAAGAGAGGGAAGAGAGGGAAAAGAGGGAAGAGAGGGAAAGAGAGGGAAGAGAGGGAAGAGAGAGGGAAAGAGAGGGAAGCGAGGGAAAGAGAGGGAAGAGAGGGAAAAGAGAGGGAAGAGAGGGAAAAGAGAGGGAAGAGAGGGAAAGAGAGGGAAGAGAGGGAAAAGAGGGAAGAGAGGGAAAGAGAGGGAAGAGAGGGAAGAGAGGGAAGAGAGGGAAAAGAGAGGGAAGAGAGGGAAGAGAGGGAGAAGAGAGGGAAAAGAGAGGGAAGAGAGGGAAAAGAGAGGAAAAGAGAGGGAAAAGAGAGGGAAAAGAGAGGGAAGAGAGGGAAAAGAGGGAAGAGAGGGAAAATAGAGGGAAGAGAGGGAAAAGAGAGGGAAGCGAGGGAAAAGAGAGGGAAGAGAGGGAAAAGAGGGAAGAGAGGGAAGAGAGGGGGAAGAGAGGGAAGAGAGAGGGAAGAGAGGGAAGAGAGAGGGAAGAGAGGGAAAAGAGAGGAAAAGAGAGGGAAAAGAGAGGGAAAAGAGAGGGAAGAGAGGGAAAAGAGGGAAGAGAGGGAAAATAGAGGGAAGAGAGGGAAAAGAGAGGGAAGCGAGGGAAAAGAGAGGGAAGAGAGGGAAAAGAGGGAAGAGAGGGAAGAGAGGGGGAAGAGAGGGAAGAGAGAGGGAAGAGAGGGAAGAGAGAGGGAAGAGAGGGAAGAGAGGGAAAAGAGAGGGAAGAGAGGGAAAAGAGAGGGAAGAGAGGGAAAGAGAGGGAAGAGAGGGAAAAGAGGGAAGAGAGGGAAAGAGAGGGAAGAGAGGGAAGAGAGGGAAGAGAGGGAAAAGAGAGGGAAGAGAGGGAAGAGAGGGAGAAGAGAGGGAAAAGAGAGGGAAGAGAGGGAAAAGAGAGGAAAAGAGAGGGAAAAGAGAGGGAAAAGAGAGGGAAGAGAGGGAAAAGAGGGAAGAGAGGGAAAATAGAGGGAAGAGAGGGAAAAGAGAGGGAAGCGAGGGAAAAGAGAGGGAAGAGAGGGAAAAGAGGGAAGAGAGGGAAGAGAGGGGGAAGAGAGGGAAGAGAGAGGGAAGAGAGGGAAGAGAGAGGGAAGAGAGGGAAAAGAGAGGAAAAGAGAGGGAAAAGAGAGGGAAAAGAGAGGGAAGAGAGGGAAAAGAGGGAAGAGAGGGAAAATAGAGGGAAGAGAGGGAAAAGAGAGGGAAGCGAGGGAAAAGAGAGGGAAGAGAGGGAAAAGAGGGAAGAGAGGGAAGAGAGGGGGAAGAGAGGGAAGAGAGAGGGAAGAGAGGGAAGAGAGAGGGAAGAGAGGGAAAAGAGAGGAAAAGAGAGGGAAAAGAGAGGGAAAAGAGAGGGAAGAGAGGGAAAAGAGGGAAGAGAGGGAAAATAGAGGGAAGAGAGGGAAAAGAGAGGGAAGCGAGGGAAAAGAGAGGGAAGAGAGGGAAAAGAGGGAAGAGAGGGAAGAGAGGGGGAAGAGAGGGAAGAGAGAGGGAAGAGAGGGAAGAGAGAGGGAAGAGAGGGAAGAGAGAGGGAAGAGAGGAAAAAGAGAGGGAAGAGAGAGGGAAGAGAGGAAAAAGAGAGGGAAAAGAGAGGGAAGAGAGAGGGAAGAGAGAGGGAAGAGAGGGAAAAGAGAGGGAAGAGAGAGGGAAGAGAGGGAAAAGAGAGGGAAGAGAGGGAAAAGTAAGGGAGGAGTCAGAGAAAAGGGCAAATGTTAGTGAATTGAAGTTTGAATAGAAGATTTTACCAAACAGTAAACCACTTAACTTGTTAACTTAACTTGAAACACTGTTCCTCTCTAGTGGTTATATACAGTGCCTATAGAAAGTCTACACGTCCTTGAACTTTGGTGCAAATCCAACAATACAACACTGACTAACTGCCTCCTTATTTTCAAGCATGGTGGCGCAGCATAATTTTTATGGGTATGCCTGACAAGAACAGACAAGATTCCAGAGAAAAACCTAGTTTAGTCTGCTTTACACCAGAGACTGGGAGAGGAATTCACCTTTCAGCAGAACAACAACCTACAACACAAAGCCACATCTTTTTATTTATTTTATTTATTTCACCTTTATTTAACCAGGTAGGCTAGTTGAGAACAAGTTCTCATTTGCAACTGCGACCTGGCCAAGATAAGGCATAGCAGTGTGAACAGACAACACAGAGTTACACATGGAGTAAACAATTAACAAGTCAATAACACAGTAGAAAAAAGGGGAGTCTATATATACATTGTGTGCAAAAGGCATGAGAAGGTAGGCAAATAATTACAATTATGCAGATTAACACTGGAGTGATAAATGATCAGATGGTTATGTAAAGGTAGAGATATTGGTGTGCAAAAGAGCAGAAAAATAAATAAATAAAAACAGTATGGGGATGAGGTAGGTGAAAATGGGTGGGCTATTTACCAATAGACTATGTACAGCTGCAGCGATCGGTTAGCTGCTCAGATAGCAGATGTTTGAAGTTGTACACTGGAGTCGCTTACCAAGAAGACAGTGAATATTCCTGAGTGGCCAAGTTACACAGTTTTGACTTAAATTTGTGGCAAGACTTGAAAATTGCTATCTAGCCATGATCCTCAGCACCTAATAGAAATAATAATGGGGAACTATTGCGCAAAACAGGTGTGGAAAGCTCTGATGAGACTTACCCAAGAAGACTCATATTGACTCATATTGTCACACAATACTTTCTGAAAAGCGGTACATGAATAGGTACACAGAGACCCTTACCCTCAGGATAGCCGTAGAGATTGTCCACAAAGTTAGATATAGTGTAGTCGAACGCTGCAGCTGAGATCCCATCGTTGTCTTCACTGTCATCTACAAACTTGAGCCCCTCTCCCTGGTTCACTCCTATCAGGATGTCATAGTTCAGGAACTCCCCCTAGTGGCAGAAAAAGAGAAGGACACGTTAGGTCCATAAATGCATTAGACGTGGATGAGATGAGTGGTGCTGCCCCATAAAATTTGAAGCACTTTGGGCACCTTAAAAAGAGCATTAAACACCAAAAAGCCTCAAATATGAAACTGTCTTCAATTACACTGAACCATTACAGTAATGTCTTATCATAATCTTTATCTTTTTACATTTTACCCTTGGTAAATCTCGGCTTGGGATTTCATCACAACCAATGAAGTACCTCTGTCTCTGCAGTCAGAGAGCTGTGACTAATATACACGCCCGCCCACACACACCTGCTGCATGAGTATCTCAGGGTCGTCCGGCACCACGTCTCCGTCCACTACGGGTCCGAAGGCGATGTGGTAGCGGGCCGGCTGAATGTCCTGATCCACCAGCTCCCTGAAGTTCTTCTTCCTCAGGCAGTCCACTAATTCTGCCGTCTCTGAGTGGCTGCAGCCCACTTTCCGGGCCAGGATCTTAGTGTACTTGAGGGGCTGGTAGTTGACCGACCAGCTGGAGATGGCTGAGCCACTCTGGGCTATGGCCCTCTGGAACAACCCTGGAGGAGAGAGAGAGAGTGGAAGGAGAAGTTATACAACTGCATCTGTAAGGTGGCAGTTTCATCACCGTCCAACGAAATATCATTTGGACAAAAAAAATATCCTATATTAAACGTCTGGAAAAGGTGAGCGGACATTCACTTTGTTTCGTCAAAGTGTGCTACACATGTTAGGTCACTAGAGTAGCAGCCATGAGTGCATCTCAATAGTCTAACGTGGAATCCTCTCATTGCCTCCTTTCTCTCTGGGAAGAGAGAAGTTAATACTGTACTTTGAACAATCTGAAAAGTTCAGATTTGGGGAAGGGATTGAGAATACTTAGGTTGTGAAAGTTTGTTCCTTTTACCCTCCACAGATTTGTCTTTGCTTTTCCCTACATCTTACTCACTGTAACAAATCAGAGAGAAAGGCATGTGCTTCTAACTCCAACAATCTCAGACTTGAAATATGATACAGCCCAGACTGGGAAATCGATGGGGGACTACACAGTCTGCTTCTAAAAGAGACTTTTCCTTCCTATCTTCCACAGATTTCTCTCTCTCTCTCTCTCTCTCTCTCTCTCTCTCTCTCTCTCTCTTTTCTATTTCTCTCCGTCGGTCCTGTGCCTCGTAACAGGAGGGGGCTCTCATCCCTCCCTACTGTTCCTCCTTCGTCTCGCTCTCTTCCTCCGCACTCCTTTCCTCTTCTGTAGATTCCTGGTGAATTATTAAGCACTGACGCAGAGCAGAGCCTCTATTTCCCAGGGAGTTTATTAGGAAGTGTATGACTCAGACACAAGCTAGCCCTACCTGCTACCTCAGCATTTCTCCTCATAGAAGAGAGAGACAGAGAAAGAGAGACAGAGAAAGAGCGAGAGAGGAAGAGAGAAAGGGTGGGCGGGGGGAGAGAAGGAGAGGGAGTTGAAGAGTGGGGTGAGAAAGTTTGTAAGAAGTGATAGAGTAAGAAAAAGAATGAGGGCGATAAAAGGCTGAGATATACGATTGACAAAAGGGCTCGTGCAGTGCCTTCGGAAAGTATTCAGACCCCTTGACTTTTTCCACATTTTAGGTTACAGCCTTATTCTAAAATGGATTAAGTTGTTTTTTCCCCCTCATCAATCTACACACAATACCTCATAATGACAAAGCAAAAACAGGTTTTTATAAATGTTTGTTAATTTATAAATGAAAAAAAATGAAATATCACATTCACTTAAGTATTCAGAACCTTCACTCAGTACTTTCTTGAAGCACCTTCGGCAGCGATTACAGCCTCAAGTCTTCTTGGGTATGACGCTACAAGCTTGGCACACCTGTATTTGGGGAGTTTCTCCCATTCTTCTCTGCAGTTCCTCTCAAGCTCTGTCAGGTTGGATGGGGAGCGTTGCTGCACAGCTATTTTCAGGTCTCTCCAGAGATGTTCGATCGGGTTCAAGTCCAGGCTCTGGCTGGGCTACTCAAGGACATTCAGAGACTTGTCCCGAAGCCACTCCTGTGTTGCCTTGGCTGTGTGCTTAGGGTCGTTGTCCTGTTGGAAGGTGAACCTTTGCCCCAGTCTGAGGTCCTGAGCGCTCTGGAGCAGGTTTTCATCAAGGATCTCGCTATAGTTTGCTCCATTCATCTTTGCCTCAATCATGACTAGTCTCCCAGTCCCTGCAGCTGAAAAACATCCCCACAGCATGATGCTGCCACCCCCATGCTTCACCGTAATGATGGTGCCAAGTTTCCTCCAAACGTGACACTTGGAATTCAGGCCAAAGAGTTCAATCTAGGTTTCATCAGACCAGAGAATCTTGTTTGTCATGATCTGAGAGTCTTTAGGTGCCTTTTGGCAAACTCCAAGCGGGCTGTCATGTGCCTTTTACTGAAGAGTGGCTTCCATCTGGCCACTCTACCATAAAGGCCTGATTGGTGGAGTGCAGCATGGTTGTCCTTCTGGAAGGTTCTCCCATCTCCACAGGGGAACTCTGGAGCTCTGTCAGAGTGACCATCGGGTTCTTGGTCACCTCCCTGACCAAGACCCTTCTCCCCCGATTGCTCAGTTTGGCCGGGCGGCCAGCTCTAGGAAGAGTCTTGGTGGTTCCAAACTTCTTCTATTTAAGAATGATGGAGATCACTGTGTTTTTGGGGACCTTCAATGCTGCAGACATTTTTTGGTACCCTTCCCCAGATCTGTGCCTCGACACAATCCTGTCTCGGAGCTCTATGGACAATTCCTTCGACCTCATGGTTTGGTTTTTGCTCTGACATGCACTTTCAACTGTGGGACCTTATATAGACAGGTGTGTGACTTTCCAAATCATGTCCAATCCAAAATTCAAGTCTCATAGAAAAGGGTCTGAATACTTATGTAAATAAGGTATGTCTGTTTTTCATTTTGTATTAATTTGCAAAAATGTCTAAAAACCTGTTTTCGCTTTGTCGTTATGGGGTATTGTCTGTAGATTGCTAAGGATGTTTCATTTAATCCTTTTCAGAATAAGGAATGCAACAAAATGTGGAAGAAGTCAAGGGTTCTGAATACTTTCCGAAGGCACTGTATATATTTCATCCTAAATCCTAACAATCAATGTATTTCCTTACTCTATCCCCCTCTCATATTCCCTTCCTCTACCTCTCCTCACTCCCCCCTCCGCCTCTCTCATCATAACAATCTGTATCTCCCCTTCCCCTCCCCACCTCCCCCATTCACCTCTCCTCCTTAAACTCATGTATATCATGGCACAGTTCATTTGCTGACTGGTGCGATGACGTGATTGCCGTTCTTCGAGGGGAGCGGGAATGTTCCTTACCTGGCGGCCCGGGGGCTTTGAGTGACAGGTGGAGGAGTCTGGAGGGCTGGGGTTAGATGACGATGATGATGAAGATGGGTTTGACAGCAGAAAGGTCAGGTTGCAATGTATTGGTGAGTGGCAGCAGAGGAGACGAGTCAATGGCAAGACAAGATATGACGGAGGACATGAAGGTTAGGGTGTGAGGGGTGGAGAGAACATGAAGGTTAGGGTGTGAGGGGTGGAGAGAACATGAAGGGTGTGAGGGGTGGAGAGAACATGAAGGTTAGGGTGTGAGGGGTGGAGAGAACATGAAGGTTAGGGTGTGAGGGGTGGAGAGAACATGAAGATTAGGGTGTGAGGGGTGGAGAGAACATGAAGGTTAGGGTGTGAGGGGAGGAGAGAACATGAAGGTTAGGGTGTGAGGGGAGGAGAGAACATGAAGGTTAGGGTGTGAGGGGAGGAGAGAACATGAAGGTTAGGGTGTGAGGGGTGGAGAGAACATGAAGGTTAGGGTGTGAGGGGAGGAGAGAACATGAAGGTTAGGGTGTGAGGGGTGGAGAGAACATGCACACTGTACAGGTTGTTTACTCACAGTCTCATGCACACACACACACCTGCATGCACCCACACGCAGAAAAGCATGCATGTACACACGTGTGCACTCACACTCACACACATGCTCACACACACATGCTCACACACACATGCTCACACACACATGCTCACACACACATGCTCACACACACACACACACACACACACACACACACACACACACACACACACACACACACACACACACACACACACACACACACACACACACAAATGGGAGTTATTACTGTATGGCGGTCAGGTTGATCTTCAAACACAGAGACACACAGCGTGATAATTGAAACACTCACAATACACACTCATATCTCTCTCTCCTGCTTTTAACTCTCTCGGTCTCTCTCGTTCTCTCTTCTTATCTCTCTCCCTCTCTCTCCGCCTCTCTTGTTCTCTCCTTTTATCTCTCTCCCTCTCTCCCTCTCTCCTCCTTTATCTCTCTCCCTCTTAGTCTCTCTAATTCTCTCCTCCTTTTATCTCTCTCCCTCTCTCCCTCTCTCCTCCTTTATCTCTCTCCCTCTTAGTCTCTCTAATTCTCTCCTCCTTTTATCTCTCCGTCCCTCTCGTTCTCTCCCCCTTTTATCTCTCTCGTTCGCTCCTTTTCTCTCCCCCTCGCTCTCGTTCTCTCCTCCTTTTATTTGTCTCTCTCTCCGCCTCTCTCGTTCTCTCCTCCTTTTCTCTCTCCCTCTCTCTCCCTTTTGTCTCTCTCCCTCTCTCTCGTTCTCTCCTCCTTATATCTCTCTCCATCCCTCTCTCCTCCCTTTCTCTCTCTCCATCCCTCTTTCCTCCTTTTCTCTCTCTCCCTCCCTCTCGTTCTCTCCTTTTATCTCTCTCTCTCTCTCTCCACCTCTTGTTCTCTCTTCCTTTAATCTCTCACCCTCTCTCTCCCTCCCTCTCGTTCTCTCCTTTTATCTTTCTCTCTCTCTCCGCCTCTTGTTCTCTCTTCCTTTAATCTCTCACCCTCTCTCTCCGCCTCTCTCGTTCTCTCCTCCTTTTATCTCTCTCCCTCTCTCTCCTTTTCTCTCTCTCCGCCTCTCTCGTTCTCTCCTCCTTTTATCTCTCTCCCTCTCTCTCCCTCTCTCCTTGTATCTCTCTCTCCCTCTCTCTCCCCCTCTCTTCTCCTTTTCTCTTTCTCTCCCTCGCTCCATCTTTTATTTCTCTTCACCTTTTATCTCTCTTCTCCTTTTATCTCTCTCTCCCTCTCTCTATCAGAGTATACCTGGTAGTGTAATAGCTGTGATGACAGCATGAGAGTGTGTGTCGAGGTTTCCTTGCAGGTCATTGGACCACATTGCTCCCAATTTAAACTTTGAGTCTCTCCCTCAAATTGCACTCTATTCCGTAGTCCACTACTTTTTGCTCAGATACTCTATGTGGAATAAGGTGTCACACAGTCTGAGCTCACTTTGAACCAGTCTATCCCTCCTACTCCTCTTGAGTGAGTACCCACATCATACACTCACAATTTCACATTTACTATGATTCAACCAGGTACGTAGACAGAGAGTATGAATGAAAATGTAATTGACTTTTCAGTGATGGTACAATCTACCCACAAGACAATTGGATACGCCTAACTTTTCCATAGAATGACCAGACCAATCTACCCTCTACTCTTCCAGTGAATAGCAACATAGTACATTTTCTCTTACTCTACCAGGTTAAGAATACTGAAATTATATTGTAGTATATTTGATTATATATGAGGAGACACAGTTTGTCACAATCGTTAAATGGACCAAGGTGCAGCGTACGTAGAGTTCCACATGTTTAATAAGTGAAACTCACCAAAAACAATAAAGAGTGAAGTCACTGCAGTGTTCACAGGCACTACACAAAAACAAGATCCCACAACAAACAAGTGGGAAAAGGCTGCTTAAATATGATCCCCAATCAGAGACAACGATAGACAGCTGCCTCTGATTGGGAACCATACCAGGCCAACATAGAAATAAAGAAACTAGAATGCCCACCCTAGTCACACCCCGACCTAACCCAAAATAGAGAATAAAGGATCTTTAAGGTCAGGGCGTGACACAGTTACAATTGGACTAATGGTACCTTGGGAACTCACTTTCAACCAACCTATCCTTTTGAGTAACCACACAGTTCATTGAATGATCCTTATTCTACCAGGCAAGGGTTAAGTAGACTGAGAAGTAAATCAAATCAAATCAAGTAAGAATGTGACCCACCAGTGTGCCCCTTACCCTCGGAGTGGTGCGAGAGGATGAGCAGGTTGACGCAGGACGCCCCCGCCCCGGAGCCGAAGATGGTGATGCGCTCGGGGTCGCCCCCAAAATGGCCGATGTTCTCATTGAGCCAACGCAGGGCCTGGATCTGATCCAACAGACCGTAGTTCCCCTTGGCTGACTGGTCGCCTGTACTCAGGAAGCCTGGAGAGAAGAGAGGGGGAGAGGTGGAGAGCAGGAGGAGGAAGGAAAGGGGAGGTAGGTAGAGAGAAGAGAGAGGGAGAGGTGGAGAGCAGGAGGAGGAAGGAAAGGGGAGGTAGGTAGAGAGAAGAGAGGGGGAGAGGTGGAGAACAGGAGGAGGAAGGAAAGGGGAGGTAGGTAGAGAGAAGAGAGAGGGAGAGGTGGAGAGCAGGAGGAGGAAGGAAAGGGGAGGTAGGTAGAGAGAAGAGAGGGGGAGAGGTGGAGAGCAGGAGGAGGAAGGAAAGGGGAGGTAGGTAGAGAGAAGAGAGGGGGAGAGGTGGAGAGCAGGAGGAGGAAGGAAAGGGGAGGTAGGTAGAGAGAAGAGAGGGGGAGAGGTGGAGAGCAGGAGGAGGAAGGAAAGGGGAGGTAGGTAGAGAGAAGAGAGAGGGAGAGGTGGAGAGCAGGAGGAGGAAGGAAAGGGGAAGTAGGTAGAGAGAAGAGAGAGGGACCGAGGAAAGGCAGAACGGTAGGGAAAGATAGAGAGAGAGAGAGAGAGAGAGAAAGAGAGAGAGAGAGGAGATATTAAGGTGTCAATAGAACGTTTATTTTTACAATAATGTCAAATATTCTGCCGTCTGGCCGGTAAATCAGCTTTTGAATAGAAGCGAATTGGGTCACTAGACACAGCAGAAAAGAGTGGGAAGGAGGAAGGGAGGACGTTAGCAACAATAACCCGGAATGAAGACTTGGCCCGTCATTACTTTCCTGACACTGTTTAGGTACGGTACGCAGCTAAAGGAACCACCGGCTTTTTAAAGCTCCAAACTCCCCTCTGTCCAATATTTACATACCCTTACCCTTGTCAACCACCCTTCAGGGTTTACCCACGTATTCTCCAGTCACCTATCCTCTCACATATTTACATACCCTTACCCTTGTCAACCACCCTTCAGGGTTTACCCACGTATTCTCCAGTCACCTATCCTCTCACATATTTACATACCCTTACCCTTGTCAACCACCCTTCAGGGTTTACCCACGTATTCTCCAGTCACCTATCCTCTCACATATTTACATACCCTTACCCTTGTCAACCACCCTTCAGGGTTTACCCACGTATTCTCCAGTCACCTATCCTCTCACATATTTACATACCCTTACCCTTGTCAACCACCCTTCAGGGTTTACCCACGTATTCTCCAGTCGCCTATCCTCTCACATATTTACATACCCTTACCCTTGTCAACCACCCTTCAGGGTTTACCTACGTATTCTCCAGTCGCCTATCCTCTCACATATTTACATACCCTTACCCTTGTCAACCACCCTTCAGGGTTTACCCACGTATTCTCCAGTCACCTATCCTCTCACATATTTACATACCCTTACCCTTGTCAACCACCCATTAGGGTTTACCCACGTATTCTCCAGTCACCTATCCTCTCACATATTTACATACCGTTACCCTTGTCAACCACCCTTCAGGGTTTACCCACGTATTCTCCAGTCACCTATCCTCTCACATATTCACATACCCTTACCCTTGTCAACCACCCTTCAGGGTTTACCCACGTATTCTCCAGTCACCTATCCTCTCACATATTTACATACCTGTTACCCTTGTCAACCACCCTTCAAGGTTTACCCACGTATTCTCCAGTCACCTATCCTCTCACATATTTACATACCCTTACCCTTGTCAACCACCCTTCAGGGTTTACCCACGTATTCTCCAGTCGCCTATCCTCTCACATATTTACATACCCTTACCCTTGTCAACCACCCTTCAGGGTTTACCCACGTATTCTCCAGTCACCTATCCTCTCACATATTTACATACCCTTACCCTTGTCAACCACCCTTCAGGGTTTACCCACGTATTCTCCAGTCACCTATCCTCTCACATATTTACATACCCTTACCCTTGTCAACCACCCTTCAGGGTTTACCCACGTATTCTCCAGTCACCTATCCTCTCACATATTTACATACCCTTACCCTTGTCAACCACCCTTCAGGGTTTACCCACGTATTCTCCAGTCGCCTATCCTCTCACATATTTACATACCCTTACCCTTGTCAACCACCCTTCAGGGTTTACCCACGTATTCTCCAGTCACCTATCCTCTCACATATTTACATACCCTTACCCTTGTCAACCACCCTTCAGGGTTTACCCACGTATTCTCCAGTCACCTATCCTCTCACATATTTACATACCCTTACCCTTGTCAACCACCCTTCAGGGTTTACCCACGTATTCTCCAGTCACCTATCCTCTCACATATTTACATACCCTTACCCTTGTCAACCACCCTTCAGGGTTTACCCACGTATTCTCCAGTCACCCATCCTCTCACATATTTAGATAAATGGGGGTATAAAATAAAACCAAGGGCTGTTAATAAATAAACTGGTGCAATACCAGATGAAAGCCTCAGCTCCATATCAATAGCCTTTAAAATAGCTGGGGTAAGGAGCGCTTGTTAAGGGGAAGGGAGAAGAGAGGATTGATAGTGGGTGTTCTGTGGCTATGAGGCGGCCCCGGATAGAGAGAGAGACAAAGAGAGAGAGAGGCACAGGGTTTCGTGTGTGTGTGTGTATGTGTGTGTATGTGTGTGCGTTTCATCTGCCTCCAAGACACCAGAGGTTGGTTCCCGAGCAGGGGGAGGCTGATCAAAGAGCTGACACTACAGAGAAGACTCTCTCTCTCTCTCTCTCTCTCTCTCACACACACACACAGAGACAGAGCGAGAGAGACACACATTCACACACACATATAAACACACACACGCTGGGGTTGTCTCCCTTTAACACACACCTTCATGCCTCTTATTGAATCAGGTAGACAATGAATAAACATATGGACACACACACATGTGATACATGGGTTTGGTATGTGTGTGAGGGTGATGGTGCATGTGCGTGTTTGTGTGTGCTCACGCATGCCTGTGTGCACGGGGGTACGTGCTTCCCCTGTCTCTTTAGTGTGTCCCTGACTGTTGGATCACCCTCGCCCTGTCTATACCCAGTGTGCATTCATTCTGTAGGGTGCTGCCTGCCAGTAATGCCAGGGCTGCCAGTGTGACTCATGTGTGTGTGTCCATAGGTGCAGTGTGTGTGTGTGTGTGTGTGTGTGTGTGAAGGGAACAGCTGTGTCTGCCTGGCTCTGAATAATCATGCTGGATACTGCTTCCAATATTTACACACACATCTACAGTACACACACACACACACACACACACGGCTTTGTAGGAGTGTTGGAATAAACACATGTATCAACACACACATGCACACTACACACTTCTCCAATCCTTCCATTTGCAGCAAGGTGTCAAATCAAAAGAGGACCATCACACTCTCCCGGACGTTTGGTTGGTATGAAATCAGATAAATATAACTATAAGCATTTGCAGGAAACCCAGGCGAATAACCGATGAGCAGCAGGTGCTTCTAATCAGGGTTGCCAACTTACCTGCCAATCAGGGATGAATCTTCTCTGGTCTACCTGTACATCAATTGCCTTAGGTGTCCACTCACTTGGATGCATTATATCAATTATTGAGATAACTTACCACATAGGACATCAAATAAAAGAAATACAATTTCATTTGATCAGGCCCGGCCCTTCATAAATAAGTGGGGCGAAGTCATAAATTATGTGTCAAATCTGATACGGACAGTGTTCTTGTATAACAGTCTAAATTTGGCCTATAGGCAGGAGGGGTAATCCGGTTCATCGTTTAAACCATGTGGGGATACGGAATTTCATTGACACATCTCTTTGGAGTCATTTGTTGTCGCAATCACCTCTTTTCATTCGCTCTATAAAATGTCTCGCAAACTGGCGAGGTGATATGTTGACATCCGATAGCGGATTCATCGTCCCCAAGAATGACTTTCAAAGGATGTTCATCCAATATGAAGCCAATGGCAAGAACATCTAAATAGCGCCTTTAGAGGCGCAAGTTAGACATCACTTCCTCTCATAGGTCCTATGAGGGCGTACATGATCTACAGGGGAACATCCTTTTCGGAAGGCCTCCTTTCTCTCTCTGGCCACATCTGATGGAACTAATACGTTCCATAGATTTCTTGATCGTTAAAGGTGAATAAAGATGCCTCTAGAAGGCAGAATGTAAAGGACGAGTCTGATGACAGTATTTGCCAGTGCTTATTGGGAAAAGACCTGATTCCATTACGGCTGTCATTGAAAGTGAGTCGCTAGTGTACAGAAAACGGTTTCTTGGGATTTATGAAGTAACTGGCTCCTGTTCAAAGCTTTTAACTTGTTTTGGAGCTTTTTCCTGCCAGGTATCGGGGGTATCCTCTCGAGCGGAAACGCTCAAGGAGAGAGTACGATTGTCTATCATATTCTTCCTCTGTGTCACAGACGCGACGCGGTCTATGAGGTTGGCTGACTGGTAAAAACCTATTTTTTAGAATGGTAACGATCAGCTGTGACTGTAGTACTTAGAGATGGTCCCTTCTTTGTAACAAGTACATCTAAGAACTGTACAGAGTGAATGTTGTTTTCCATAGTGAAGTCCATTTACTGTGCTCAGGTTAATGCAGTTAAGGAATGTGTTTGATTTATTTTCAGAAAGCGATGGTCTATATAAGCGGGTGCATTATTTAACATGATCTTTGTACGGATTATTTTCAGTTGCCTCTCCTTTATTCAGACATCTACTAGGAAGACAGACAGGAAGGAAGACAGGCGGGAAGACAGGCAGGAAGGAAGACAGGCGGGAAGACAGGCAGGAAGGAAGACAGGCGGGAAGACAGGCAGGAAGGAAGACAGGCAGGAAGGCCGGCAGGAAGGAAGACAGGCGGGAAGACAGGCAGGAAGGAAGACAGGCAGGAAGGGCGGCAGGAAGGCCCCAACAGTCAGCCTGTTACCAACCCCACGTCACAGCCTAAATACGTCATTACAACTGCCACACGATACTCTCCTGCCTTACGCCGCTGTCACAGCGAGACCCAACCTGTCATTCTGTCTCATTCGGTCTCTCCTGCCACTACTCCTTACAGCAGCTGTAAATGGTAAGGTATTTAACAGGGTCAACTACACATACAGTAGTATTGGAAAGAGACAGAGAGGGGAGATGAAGAGACCTCTTACACTAAGAACACCAAGTTTTGAATGTCACATGGACAAGTACTGTGAAATGCCTTTCTTGCAAACTCAAAAGCCAACTGCATTAATTAATATAAATGTTATACTAGAAAAAAAACACACAAGTAATAGAAATGAATATGCAGAAAACAATAAGTAAGAAGCATACTAATTGTATATACATGGTCAGTTCCAGTATTCCAGTATTCCAGTATTAGTTAGTTCCAGTATTCCATATTTACAGGGATACTGGATTGATAGAGGTAGATGTGTGTAGGGGTAAGGTGACTAGGCATCAGGATATATGATAAACAAAGTAGCAGCAGTGTATATGATGTGTGTGTGTGTGTGTGTGTGTGTGTGTGTGTGTGTGTGTGTGTGTGTGTGTGTGTGTGTGTGTAGAGTCAGTATAAATGAATGTGCGTAATGTGTGTGTGTGTGAGAAAATGATGGAGTGTGTGTGTGAGTGAGCATAAAGACAGTGCAAAGGTCAATAACGATACAAGGTTAACTCAAATAGTCCATGTAGCTATTTTGTTAGCTACTCATCTGTCTTATTGTTTGGGGATAGAAGCTGTTCAAGAGCCTGTTGGTGCCAGACTAGCGCTTGCCGTGCGGAAGCAGAGAGAATGGTCTTTGACTTGGGTAGTTGGAGTCTTTAACGATTTTCCGGGTCTTCCTACCACACCGCCTGACATAGATGTCCTGGATGGCCGGGAGCTCCGCCCCAGTGTTGAACTGGGCTGTGAACGCCACCATCTGTAGCACCATGCGAACGAGGGCGGTGCTATTGCCATACCAGGACGTGATGCAGCCAGTCAAAACGCTCTCAGTTGTACAGCTTTAGAACAGTTTGAGGATTTGAGGGTCAATGACAAACTTTTTCAACCTTCTGAGGGGGAAGAGGAGCTGTCGTGTCTTCTTCACGAGTGTGCGTGTGTGTTTGGACCATTTGAAGTTTTTAGTGATTTGGACACCGAGGAATTTGATGCTCTCAATCTGCTCTACCGCAGCCCCGTCTATGTGGGTGGGGGCGTGCTTGGTCCTAGTGACGTTGAGGGAGGGGTTGTTGTTCTGGCACCACACTGCCAGGTCACTGACCTCCTCCCTGTAGGCTGACTCACCGTCGCCAATGATTGGGCCTACCACCGTCGTGTCGTCAGCAAACTTGATGATGGTGTTGGAATCGTAAGTGGCCACACAGTTGTGGGTGAACAGGGAGTACAGGAAGGGACTAAGCACACACCCCTGTGGGATCCCTGTGTTGAGGGTCAGCGTGGCGGAGGTGATGTTGCCTACCCTCACCACCTGGGGTCAGCCCGTCAGGAAGTCCAGGATCCAGTTGCAGAGGGAGGTGTTCAGACCCAAAGTTCTAAGCTTGGTGACGAGCTCGGAGGGGACAATGGGGTTGAACGCTGAGAAGTAGTCAATGAACAGCATAGGTATTCCTCTTTTCTAGGTGGGTGATGGCAGTGTGGAGAGAAATTGAGATGGCATCACCTATGGATCTGTTGGGGCGGTATACAAATACTGGGACAAGGAGAGGTTGAAAATGACTGTGAATATGTGTGCCAGCTGTTCTGCACATAATCTGAGAACGCGCCCTGGAATACTGTCTGGCCTTGCAGGTGTTGTCCTGAATAAAGACCTTTCTCACGTGGGCCTCAGAGAGCGAGATCACCCAATCTTCTTGGTCGGTGACAGGCCCTCACACCCGGCACGATGTTGTTGTTGTCAAAGCTTCCATAAAATGCATTGAGTTCATCTAGTACAGTGGTATCGTTGGGCAGATCACGGCTGGGTCTTCTTCTGTAATCCCTAATGGACTGTAGCGCCGGCCACATCGGCGCCTGTGTAATACGATTTCACCTTACCCCTATATTGTCCTTATTCTTGTTTGATGACTCTGTGGAGGTCATAGTGGGACTACTTGTACTTGTTCCTGTCCTCAGCCGTAGTCTCAGGGTTGTCTGCGATAGCTCTGTGTGAGGTAGCCCTGCTCTTTAGTTTAGCACCAACCTCGCTGTTAATCCAGGGCTTTTGATTGGGGAAGCATTTTCACAACTCAAAGTTTAACGATTGGTTAGTCTGTGGCCTTGTGTAGTTTGTTCCCTCTTCTGTCCTCTCTCTCTCTCTCTCTCTCTCTCCCTCCCTCCATTCCTCCCTCCCTCGTTTGTTGTTGGAACTATTCTAATATCGTATTCAAATACATTCGTTGTTAGTATTTCTGTCGTTGCAATTATTCCTGCGCACCATGTGAGGTTCTAAATTATTCCCATTTTGTGATTCAGTTGCTGTCACCCCGGGCGAGACCCTCAGCAGGGAGGACGTGTGTGTGTATATGTAAAGTGTGCGCGTGTTTGAGTGGTGTGTGTGTGTTTGTGTGTAGAGGGGGGTACAGATAAGGATCCCCACTCTCCACTCAGAACAGCAGCAGTCTATTCCCCCTGAAAAACAACAGTTAGGATTTGAACAAACAGACAAAAAGAAGAAGAACCATGGTGGGCGCCAAAGGCAGGCTTCCGCCTCTCTCCTTCCTCGTTTCCCTCTCTTACTTTCGTCATATCGACCCACTCGCCCACACTTCCCTTTCTCTTTAAAAAGTACTTCCTCTGTCGGTTTCTTGATCAGTTTGTACTTTCCCGCTCTCGTTAAACCCCCTGCATTCGGTATCTCTATCGGAGTTATGTTTCAGCGACATATGGCTGTGTGTGAACAGTATGTGCTTGTGAGACAGAAACCAGGCCAGCTCCCAGCTGAGTATGACTGTGTGACAGAGAGCTTCCCTGCAGCTCTCTGTCTGCAGCATTCCCCCTAGCTATCATATTGGCTGTGTGTGCCTCTTTGTTCCTTAATGTGCACAAATACGCGGATGTTACCACAAGCATGAATTGTTAATGTGTGTGTGTGTGTGTGCGGTATATCTCAGCATGTTTGTAATGAGGATTGATTGCACTCAGCTTTCATCAGGGTGATTCCAACTGTGCCACAGGGACCTGAGAGGAGAGTCAGACACACGCGCACACGCTGCCACGCACACACACACTCTCCACTCAGAGAGGGGGTGGGGGGGGCAGAGAAAGGAGAAGGAAAGGAGACTGTCCGTCAAAGCTGAGTAACTGACTGTGAGAGGTGTGTGTAGCCATTCGCAGAGAGTCTCACCTCTGCGTTACAATAGTTTTTATAGAGTGCTGGTGTGTGTCCATCGATTCCAGTTTGGTGCCTTGTGAACACTTTTATAGGCCTGAGGAACAATACCTCACTGTGGAGAAGTTTGATCACACACACTGATCCAAGGCAGTGTGTGTTCCCAAGATGGTTACTCTCCCACAGTCCCTCCCTCCTCCTCTACCTCTTCTTGTTCCCTCCCTTCTCCTCTACCTCTTCTTGCTACCTCCCTCCTCCTCTACCTCTTCTTGTTCCCTCCCTCCTCCTCTACCTCTTCTTGTTCCCTCCCTTCTCCTCTACCTCTTCTTGTTCCCTCCCTCCTCCTCTTCTTGTTCCCTCCCTCTTCCTCTACCTCTTCTTGTTCCCTCACTCTTCCTCTACCTCTTCTCTCTCCCAGTCCCTGGGGATCTCCAACATGTTCAAGATAGTGTGTGTGTGTGTGTGTGTTTCTGGGGGTAATGGGGGATGAAATAGGGTTGTTAGGGGGCGTGTATGGGCAGGGAACATACATGTGATGTCACAGATGGGCCAGTGTGAACCGCAGCAGGATATCGTGGCCAGCGGCGGACATCAAAGCCAAACATGAATGAGGAGAATAAATCTTTGAAATTAAGGTAAAGAGGTAATGCGGGGGAGAGAAAGAAATTTAACCTGAAAAAGAGCGACCAATTAAGTGCAATCGGCCGTCCATCCCTCTCCTCCATCCCTCTCCTCTATCCCTCGCTCGGGAACAGCTGTGCACCGATACATTTTGAAATGTAATAACAATAATGATTCATGAAAATACCCTGCGTTTACCTGCCGGAGAATGGTGTTCTACTGAAAACGTCCCACAGAAAGCCTGCACCATGCATATTGACAGACCGAATGGTGTGTGTGTGTGTGTGTGTGTGTGTGTGTGTGTGTGTGTGTGTGTGGTGTGTGGTGTGTGGTGTGTGTGTGGTGTGAGGTGTGAGGTGTGTGTGTGTGTGTGTGTGTGGTGTGTGGTGTGTGTGTTGTGTGGTGTGTGTGTGGTGTGTGTGTGTGGTGTGTGTGTGTGTGTGTGTGTGTGGTGTGTGTGTGGTGTGTGGTGTGTGTGTGTGTGTGTGGTGTGGTGTGTGTGTCCTACCCTTAAATAACATAGAATAGTGAGCAGCGCCACATCTTGATCACAGGGAAACTACACAGATGCATTCTATTCAGATTCATTCTATATGCAACTTTATTCAATTATATTGGACTCGTCTGTAAACTTGTGTTGTGGCCCACTCTCTGGTTTTGAAACTATCGTTATAATGTGAGGATGATGCCGTTAGGATGTCAATCCAACTCAACCATCGCTCCACCACTCAAGACTCACACACGAACCACACACTGAAGTCACGACATTCCCCATATCACACGCACGCACGCACGCACACGCACGCACACACACACACACACACACACACACATAAACACACTCACATAAACACACATACACGCACACAACCTCTCCAGCTCAGAGAGAAATCAGACTTGCTATGTTCATCTCAAACACACACACACGCAAAAATCTCCGCTTCCCCCCCCCTCCGTCAATGTAATTAAAATATGCAAATGATATGATAAAACGCATTTAATCTCAGTGATGACTGTGGCAGTTATGCAGAGCTCAGTGAATATTTGAATAGTGTTTGTCAGATAAGGCCCATTGGCATCGATAGCGGTGCAGTGAGGAGTGGGTAGGATAGGAAACTAATGACAAAGGGAATTGTTGGCTTATCTCATTTCTACACACACATCTGACTTCTGGATGGCTGCCTCCTCGCACCACTGGCTGTTCTGTAGCTCTCTACTGCAGTCTACTGATGAGAGTCACTTCACATACATGAATTACACACAGCGAGGAAGGTGCATGCTTTGTGTGCACTTAACATGCATATCTGCATTAATGACAGTTCACATAGGGGGTAGTGTGGGTGGGTAAAATGTCATTCCAACTCTTTCTTAATCCTTCCCTCTATCTCTCTTCTGTTTTTACATGTCATTTTAACCAGGCAAGTCAGTTAAGAACACATTCTTATTTACAATGACCCCAGCCAAACCCAGACGACTCTGGGCCAATTGTGCGCCGCCCTACGGGACTCCCAATCACAGCCGGATGTGATACAGCCTGGATTTGAACCAGGGACTCTAGTGACGCCTCTTGCACTGAGATGCAGGGTCTTAGACTGCTGTGCCACTCATTAGTTGAGTAGACTGAAAAAAGGGTTTTGTTTAGGGTACGGTATTGTTCCTTGGGGTACACATATGATCTCACATGGTACTGTTCGGTACCTTTTAGGGTACATGTGTGGATAAAGAGTATGATGGTACATTTTTGTACCCAAAATTGTGAATATAAAGGTACAATCACTGGAGGCATGGCTTCGTCATGGTGTGGCTTTCAGTTAGTTATTTTTGGCCACCGGTGAGTGGAAGTGTTGCATCAGTTTAAATAGTATACGGTTATGTTAATTGAAGTTTGAGCATGTCCACTGCCAGTTCTGACATCGTTAAAGGCTTACATAAGATCAGGTGACAAGAAAGAGCCGTAACTAATAGTACAGCGATCTTAGAACAACACTGAGTGACCTAGATCAGGGGTATGGACCTATTGGTGTAATGGTTAAGGTTTTGGCTTGACAGTTGCTGGACCCAGGTTCAAGGCACGGTCGGGGCCACCCCTTGAATTTGCTACATTGGTATCAGAAGTGGGATGGTGTGGACAATTGAGGCTCTTGGTATAGAGAAGAGGTACATTTTTTGCCACTTACAAAAGGAACAAATGGCTTTGTCACTGTGGCGGTACCCTAAAAATGCTAATCTGTACATTTTGGCTCTTAAGGTACGAACTGCAAGGTTGCAATTATATCCTGACAAGTAATTGTTTGGACATACCTTACAGGTTACCACTACAGCGACAGCGTTTAAACCCCTTTAAGTACAATGTGAGTGTAGGTGTAGGTGTCTGTGTGAGGGACAGGATGTACCGTGTATGTATGTATCTCCGGGACGACACACTATGCTGTACAGCGGTACAGTCCAGTACCCTGACAGATGATCCCCAGCCCCGTGGAAGCTGACAACAGCACTCTAGTGATTTCTCTTTATGTCTCTCTCTCTCTGTATCTCCCTCTCTTTCTCCTCTCTCGCAGTCTAACTGTCCATCTCCCTCTTCTCTACCCCCTTTCTCTCTCACATTCTCTCTCTCCGCTCCTGTTGTTGTCCAGGAAATGTAATCCCCTACTTTTTATAATAGAGAGAGATTAACAGAGTGCTCTTTCCAAGAGTTAAATAAAAGAGATGGCTAAAGGGAGAGAAAGAGAGAGAGAAATGTTCAATACCCTAAGAGTTGTTCATGACCCTGATGCATAATTAATCTGGTAACACGAATGAATGAACAAGGTAAATAAATAGCTATTCATTCTGCCCAACTCTCTTTCTCTCTGTGTGTGTTAGCGACCCAACTTTTTCTCTCGGTGTGTGTTAACGACAAACTCTCTTTCTTTCTGTGTGTGTTAACGACCCATCTCTCTTTCTCTCTGTGTGTGTATTAACGACCCAACTCTCTTTCTATATCATCAATCTGGGTCAGCCTTTCATATTTCCTCGGCCACGACTCACAACTAGCTTCCATCGAAGAGGATGTGGCACAGATCTAAGATCCGCTAACCCTAACCTAACCTTAACCATTAGAGGGGAGAAATGCAAAACCAACCTTAGATCAGCGTCAAGGGTAATTTCATCCTTCTCTACACAAAGGGAGATGGATGCTCTTTGTTTTCCATTCTCTCTTTGTTTCCCCCATTTCCCCGCACGTGTGTGTATGTGTGTGTGTGTGTGTGTGTGTGTGTGTGTGTGTGTGTGTGTGTGTAAGTGTGTGCGCGCTATATTTAGCCTTCCTGCTATCCCCTTCTCACAGTGCAACAATGTTATTTGGCAGGTGCAGGGCAGTGGTCTAGTGTTGGAATTATCTTAGAGAGGCCTGCTGCTCCCTATTTGGCAGGTGCAGGGCAGTGGTCTAGTGTTGGAGTTATCTTAGAGAGGCCTGCTGCTCCCTATTTGGCAGGCGCAGAGCAGTGCCACCGTCTGTCTGATGGGTTGATTAATAAGTAGCGGCAGCGTAGTAACAGAGTGGGCGGCCTAAAACGCTGGCGGGCCCATGATACACTGATTAATGACACACACACACACACACACACACACACACACACACACACACACACACACACACACACACACACACACACACACACACACACACACACACACACACACACACACACACACACACACAGGTGGACTGCAGGACTGGAGGGCTTATTACACAAGTATACACACACACACATCCAGCAGAGTGTTGTGAGTGATGGCTCATCAGTGCAACCTTATCCACGCCACGCTCTCTTAAACATGAGCATTGAGGCATCACAAAATACTTCCTGTTAATTCCTGTTGCCTGACACACACACTGCTGCTAACACGATAGACAGCTAGATGGCCAGACGGACGGACGGACGGACAGACAAGGGAGGAACAAGCTGTTTTGGTTGGAGATGAAATACAATAAATGTAATTGAATGTTCCTCTCAGTTGTTGGTTCAGGTTTATGAGGTTTTAGTGTGGAGCTCTACAGAAAGAGGCTATGATATGCTTGCCAACTGTGTAATGTTCATATGGTGCTGTCTTGATGAATGCTGTGTGTGTGTGTGTGTGTGTGTGTGTGTGTGTGTGTGTGTGTGTGTGTGTGTGTGTGTGTGTGTGTGTGTGTGTGTGTGTGTGTGTGTGTGTGTGTGTGTGTGTGTGTGTGTGTGTGTGTGTGTGTGTGTGTGTGTCTTAGTGAGGTATTAGGCTGCAGGTGTGAGCTGGGCCAGGTCTGCATTATTACTGTGTTGGCTAAGCAACTTACAGGGCTAGATAAGAAGAGAGCAGAGTGGTTGCCAATACATACAGTGGCTTGCGTAAGTCTTCATCCCCCTTGGCAGTTTTCCTTTTTCGTTGCCTTACAACCTGGAATTCAAATTGATTTTTGGGGGGTTTGTATCATTTGATTTACACAACCTGCCTACCACTTTGAAGATGCAAAATATTTTTTATTGTGAAACAAACAAGAAATAAGACAAAAAAACAGAAAACTTGAGAATACGTAACTCTAAGTCAATACTTTGTAGTGTCACGTTCTGACCATCGTTCGTGAGTGTTTTCCTTGTTTTAGTGTTGGTCAGGACGTGAGCTGGGTGGGCATTCTATGTTGGATGTCTTGTTTGTCTATTTCTATGTCTGGCCTGATGGTTCTCAATCAGAGGCAGGTGTTAGTCATTGTCTCTGATTGGGAACCATATTTAGATAGCCTGGGTTTCACTGTGTGTTTGTGGGTGATTGTCCTTAGTGTCTTGATGCCCTTGTTCTGTGTGTATGTGCACCAGTATTAGGCTGTTTCGGTTTTCGTTACGTTTATTGTTTTGTAGTGTTTGTATCGATTCGTGTTTTACGTTAGTTTAAATAAACATGGATCGCAATCTACACGCCGCATTTTGGTCCGACTCTCCTTCACATACAGAAAACCGTGACAGAATCACCCACCACAACAGGACCAAGCGGCGTGGTAACAGGCAACAACAGCAGCAGGAGCAGCGTGACAAGAATTTCTGGACTTGGGAGGAAATCCTCAACGGGAGAGGACCCTGGGCTAAACCAGGGGAGTGTAGCCGCCCCAAGGTGCAGTAAGAGAGGGAATGGACATGGGAGGACGAACTGGACGGTGAAGGACCCTGGGCTCAGCCTGGAGAATATCGCCGCCCCAAAGAAGAACTGGAGGCGGCGAAAGCTGAGAGGCGCAGGTTTGAGGAGGCAGCACGGCGAAGCGGACGGAAGCCCGAGAGTCAGCCCCAAAAATGTCTTGGGGGGGGGGCTAACAGGGAGTATGGCTACGCCAGGTAGGAGACCTGGGCAAACTCCCTGTGCTTACCGGGGGGCTAGAGAGACCGGGCAGGCACCGTGTTATGCTGTGGTGCGCACGGTGTCTCCAGTGCGGGTGCATAGCCCGGTGCGGTATATTCCAGCTCCGCGTATCGGCCGGGCTAGAGTGAGCGTTGAGCTAAGTGCCATGAAGCCGGCTCTACGCATCTGGTCCCCAGTGCGTCTCCTTGGGCCGGCTTACATGGCACCAGCCTTGCGCACGGTGTCTCCGGTTTGCCTGCATAGCCCAGTGCGGGCTATTCCACCTCGCCGCACTGGCAGGGCGACCGGGACCATTCAACCGGGTAAGGTTGGGCAGGCTCGGTGCTCAAGAGCTCCAGTGCGCCTTCACGGTCCGGTCTACCCAGTACCACCTCCAAACCCCAGTCCTCCGGTAGCAGCTCCCCGCACCAGGCTTCCTGTGCGTGTCCTTGGCCCAGTACCACCAGTGCCAGCACCACGCATCAGGCCTACAGTGCGCCTCGCCTGTCCAGCGCTGCCAGAGCCTTCCTCCTCTTCAGCGCTGCCGGAGTCTCCCGCCTGTTTAGCGCTGCCAGAGCCTTCCGCCTCTACAGCGCTGCCGGAGCCTGTTCAGAACTGCCAGTCTGCAAGGAGCTGCCAGTCTGCAAGGAGCTGCCAGTCTGTTCAGAACTGCCAGTCTGCATAGAGCTGCCAGTTTGCAAGGAACTGCCAGTTTGCAAGGAGCTGCCAGTCTGCATAGAGCTGCCAGTCTGCATAGAGCTGCCAGTCTGCAAGGAACTGCCAGTCTGCAAGGAGCTGCCAGTCTGCAAGGAGCTGCCAGTCTGTACAGAGCTGCCAGTCTGCATAGAGCTGCCAGTTTGCAAGGAACTGCCAGTTTGCAAGGAGCTGCCAGTCTGCATAGAGCTGCCAGTCTGCATAGAGCTGCCAGTCTGCAAGGAGCTGCCAGTCTGCAAGGAGCCGCCAGAGCTGCCAGTCTGCAGGATGTCGCCAAAGCTGCCAGTCTGCAGGATGCCGCCAGAGCTGCCAGTCTGCATGGAGCCGCCAGAGCTGCCAGTCTGCATGGAGCCGCCAGAGCTGCCAGTCTGCATGGAGCCGCCAGAGCTGCCAGTCTGCATGGAGCCGCCAGAGCTGCCAGTCTGCATGGAGCCGCCAGAGCCGCCAGTCTGCATGGAGCAGCCAGAGCCGCCAGTCAGCATGGAGCAGCCAGGGCCGCCAGTCAGCATGGAGCAGCCAGGGCCGCCAGTCAGCATGGAGCAGCCAGGGCCGCCAGTCAGCATGGAGCAGCCAGGGCCGCCAGTCAGCATGGAGCAGCCAGGGCCGCCAGTCAGCATGGAGCAGCCAGGGCCGCCAGTCAGCATGGAGCAGCCAGAGCTGCCAGTCAGCATGGAGCAGCCAGTCAGCATGGAGCAGCCAGAGCAGCCAGTCAGCATGGAGCAGCCAGTCAGCATGGAGCAGCCAGAGCAGCCAGTCAGCATGGAGCAGCCAGAACTGCCAGTCAGCCAGACTCTTCCACATCTGCCAGTCAGCCAGACTCTTCCAGATCTGCCAGTCAGCCAGACTCTTCCAGATCTGCCAGTCAACCAGACTCTTCCAGATCTGCCAGTCAACCAGACTCTTCCAGATCTGCCAGTCAGCCAGACTCTTCCAGATCTGCCAGTCAGCCAGGATCTGCCAGAACCGCCAGCCAGCCAGGATCTGCTGGATCCAACTACCTGCCTGGGCTTCCTCTCAGTGCTGAGCTTCCTCTCAGTGCTGAGCTTCCTCTCAGTGCTGAGCTTCCTCTCAGTACTGAGCTACCCCTCAGTCCCGAGCTACCTCTGTCCCGAGCTGCCCCTCTGTCCCGAGCTGCCCCTCTGTCCCGAGCTGTCATTAAGGAGGGTAACCTATCTAGGGACGCTAAGGAGGTGGACTAAGACTATTATGGAGTGGGGTCCACGTCCAGCGCCAGAGCCGCCACCGCGGAGAGATGCCCACCCACACCCTCCCCTATAGGTTTAGGTTGTGCGTCCGGAGTCCGCACCTTGGAGGGGGGGTACTGTCACGTTCTGACCATCGTTCGTGTGTGTTTTCCTTGTTTTAGTGTTGGTCAGGACGTGAGCTGGGTGGGCATTCTATGTTGGATGTCTTGTTTGTCTATTTCTATGTCTGGCCTGATGGTTCTCAATCAGAGGCAGGTGTTAGTCATTGTCTCTGATTGGGAACCATATTTAGATAGCCTGGGTTTCACTGCGTGTTTGTGGGTGATTGTCCTTAGTGTCTTGATGTCCTTGTTCTGTGTGTATGTGCACCAGTATTAGGCTGTTTCGGTTTTCGTTACGTTTATTGTTTTGTAGTGTTTGTATCGATTCGTGTTTTAAATAAACATGGATCGCAATCTACACGCCGCATTTTGGTCCGACTCTCCTTCACATACAGAAAACCGTGACATGTAGAGCCACCTTTTTCAGCAATTACAGCTTCAAGTCTCTTGTGGTATGTCTCTATAAGCTTGACACATCTAGCCACTGGGATTTTTGCCCATTCTTCAAGGCAAAACTGTTCCACCTCCTTGAAGTTGGATGGGTTCTGCTTGTGTACAGCAATCTTTAAGTCATACCACAGATTCTCAATTGGATTGAGGTCTGGGCTTTGACTAGGCCATTCCAAGACATTTAAATGTTTCCCCTTAAACCACTCGAGTGTTGCTTTAGCAGTATGCTTAATGTCATTGTCCTGCTGGAAGGTGAACCTCCGTCACAGTCTCAAATCTCTGGAAGACTAAAACAAGTTCCCCTCAATAATTTCTTTGTATTTAGCGGCATCTATCATTCCTTCAATTCTGACCAGTTTCCCAGTCTCTGCTGATGAAAGACTTCCCCGCAGCATGATGCTGCCACCACCATGCTTCATTGTGGGGATGGCATTTTTTTTCTGTTCCCAAATGTTCTCTTTTTTTTTCAGGTTTTAGTTTTTCCCCGTTTTCACTCTCAAAATCACCCCTTTTTGTTGCTGTTGATAAACAACACAATTGGTTGTTTTAAGTCCACAACAATTCTTAAACCACATCAGGAAACCATTTTTGAGGTGTGGGAAAAATCTAATACATTTTGATTTTTGGATGTAGCAATAGTTTTTTGGGGTTGGAGACATTTCTGTTATTGCAGAGTTTGCAAAACAAATGGCCACTGGATTGATGCAAATAATCATGATATTATTCTGCCACGTAGGCATAGGCTACTTTGTAGTTAACATTCAATTGAGAAGGTTTTTGGGAAGGTCTTCACATCTCTACACACACACACACACACACACACACACACACACACACACACACACACACGTAGCTGGGTTGACTTCTGATACGGGCTGTGGTACTGGGGCTTCTACCCAGACTCCCTTGCGGCTGGGGGTTAGCTCACCTCTATCAGCAACTGGGGCTGCCGGCGTGCTCCTCTGTTACCTGGCAACCAGCCAAAGCTACCGACTACCATATTACTGGAGATGAAGTGGAGGAGAAACTGTGTCTGTCTGTCTTTCCTTCTGTTCGTCTGTATGTCTGTCCTGTCTGTTGGTCTGTCTGTCTGCCTGTCTGTCTGTCTGTCTATTGGTATGCCTGCCTGCCTGTCTGTCTGTCTGTCTGTCTGTCTGTCTGTCTGTCTGCCTGCCTGCCTCCTGTACAGTATTTTGGTCTGTCTGCCTGTCTGTCTATTGGTCTGTCTGTCTGCCTGTCTGTTGGCCTGCCTGACTGCCTGCCTGTCTGTATATTGGTCTGTCTGTATATTGGTGTCTGTCCGTCCGTCTGTCCGCCCATCTGTTGTCTCACCTGTTTCAATCAATTTGTGACTTCCTCCACAGCTCTCTCTGGTTCTCTCTCTATTTTTATCATCTGTCTACCTGTCTGTCAATCTTTCTGTCCATTTTTCTCACTCTCCCTTGCAGTCTTGATTCCATCATCACTCTAGCATTCCAGTTCTTCTCCTCCCTCATCACTTCTATTTTCGATGAAGCATGGTCTACTGGTCTCCTTCATTATCTCACACTTCCACCATCTCTCTCTTCCTCCTCTCTCTCTCCTTCTCTCTCTTTCACCTTCTCCCTCTCTCCATCTCTCAGCTCCTTTCATATTAGAATCTTTCTTATCATCTATGAAGGGAGTGTGTCTGGGGAGGGTATTAAACCTCAGTGCCATGGCCCTGTTTGGGCCGCACATCACACACTCATAAGGTGGGCTGAATATGTAAGTGGGCGTACTGTACTGTATGTGGGTTTCAGAGGGGGTTGGTTGTCTGTTTCTTTCTGCTTATAATTGTCAGGAATTCTGGTATTTCTCCCATTTATTTGATTTAGGGTCTCCCCCCCATACCTCTGGGCATTGTTCAGATGGAGCTCTGTGTTCTACACGGAGTGTGTGTGTGTGGCGTGTGTGCAGCTGTTAGCGCTGAGGCCTGCAGTTTGTCAGCTAGGCGGCACCTCTATGAATATTCAACAAGCGTTAGTAAGGCCAGGCAACGGAGAGGGAACTGGCAGAAAGAGAGAGGGATGAAGGGGCGGAGAGCGATGTATGGAGAGGGGTAGAAGAACGAATGGGCGAGTGAGAGTTGGGGAATGAGAAAGAGAGAAATAGACAGAGAGGGGATGAGAAAAAAGAGAAAGAAAGAGAAAGGAGAAGAGGGAATGAGAAAGAGAGTGAAAATAATAGAGACGGAATGAACAATTGAGAAAGAGAAAGAGGAATAAAGAGAGACATTGTGTGGACAGAAGCTAAAGCTAGAGAGAGAGAGAGAGAGAGAATGAGAGAGAGAGAGAGAGTGAGAGAGAGTGTAAGAGACAGGGAAAGAAACACAGAGAGAGAGAGAGAATGAGAGAGAGAAAGAGACAGAGAGCGAAAGAGAAGGAGACAGACAGAGAGAAGAGAGAGAGAGAGAGAGAAAGAGAGAAAAGAGAGATAGAGAGAAGAGAGAGAGAGAGGGAGAAGAGAGAGAGTGAAAGAGAGAGAGAGAGAGAAAGAGAGAGGTGGGGGGGGGGGGGGGGGGGGGTGGAGTGTACCCAGGCCAGGCCTGACACTGAGGAACTGACCCTCTGTCTAAAGCTCCAGCCCATGATGGATGACCAGGGGCCTGTGGTGTGTGTGTGGCTCCCTGAAACTCCACTAGCCAATCACACAGCCCTTGAGCCAATCACAGACACTGTAGTACAGGTAGGGCCTTGCGGTTGTAGGACAGTGGGATGTGGGGTGGCCATTTAAAGTATGGCAGTGTTTTCCACTAGCGCCGGCTATACAGCCGATTAGTAAAGTATGGCAGTGTTTTCCACTAGCGCCGGATATACAGCCGATTAGTAAAGTATGGCAGTGTTTTCCACTAGCGCCGGCTATACAGCCGATTAGTAAAGTATGGTAGTGTTTTCCACTAGCGCCGGCTATACAGCCGATTAGTAAAGTATGGCAGTGTTTTCCACTAGCGCCGGCTATACAGCCGATTAGTAAAGTATGGTAGTGTTTCCACTAGCGCCGGCTATACAGCCGATTAGTAAAGTATGGCAGTGTTTTCCACTAGCGCCGGCTATACAGCCGATTAGTAAAGTATGGCAGTGTTTTCCACTAGCGCCGGCTATACAGCCGATTAGTAAAGTATGGCAGTGTTTTACACTAGCGCCGGCTATACAGCCGATTAGTAAAGTATGGCAGTGTTTTACACTAGCGCCGGCTATACAGCCGATTAGTAAAGTATGGCAGTGTTTTCCACTAGCGCCGGCTATACAGCCGATTAGTAAAGTATGGCAGTGTTTTCCACTAGCGCCGGCTATACAGCCGATTAGTAAAGTATGGCAGTGTTTTCCACTAGCGCCGGCTATACAGCCGATTAGTAAAGTATGGCAGTGTTTTCCACTAGCGCCGGCTATACAGCCGATTAGTAAAGTATGGCAGTGTTTTCCACTAGCGCCGGCTATACAGCCGATTAGTAAAGTATGGCAGTGTTTTCCACTAGCGCCGGCTATACAGCCGATTAGTAAAGTATGGCAGTGTTTTCCACTAGCGCCGGCTATACAGCCGATTAGTAAAGTATGGCAGTGTATTCCACTAGCGCCGGCTATACAGCCGATTAGTAAAGTATGGCAGTGTTTTCCACTAGCGCCGGCTATACAGCCGATTAGTAAAGTATGGTAGTGTTTTCCACTAGCGCCGGCTATACAGTCGATTAGTAAAGTATGGCAGTGTTTTCCACTAGCGCCGGCTATACAGCCGATTAGTAAAGTATGGCAGTGTTTTCCACTAGCGCCGGATATACAGCCGATTAGTAAAGTATGGCAGTGTTTTCCACTAGCGCCGGCTATACAGCCGATTAGTAAAGTATGGTAGTGTTTTCCACTAGCGCCGGCTATACAGCCGATTAGTAAAGTATGGCAGTGTTTTCCACTAGCGCCGGCTATACAGCCGATTAGTAAAGTATGGTAGTGTTTCCACTAGCGCCGGCTATACAGCCGATTAGTAAAGTATGGCAGTGTTTTCCACTAGCGCCGGCTATACAGACGATTAGTAAAGTATGGCAGTGTTTTCCACTAGCGCCGGCTATACAGCCGATTAGTAAAGTATGGCAGTGTTTTACACTAGCGCCGGCTATACAGCCGATTAGTAAAGTATGGCAGTGTTTTACACTAGCGCCGGCTATACAGCCGATTAGTAAAGTATGGCAGTGTTTTCCACTAGCGCCGGCTATACAGCCGATTAGTAAAGTATGGCAGTGTTTTCCACTAGCGCCGGCTATACAGCCGATTAGTAAAGTATGGCAGTGTTTTCCACTAGCGCCGGCTATACAGCCGATTAGTAAAGTATGGCAGTGTTTTCCACTAGCGCCGGCTATACAGCCGATTAGTAAAGTATGGCAGTGTTTTCCACTAGCGCCGGCTATACAGCCGATTAGTAAAGTATGGCAGTGTTTTCCACTAGCGCCGGCTATACAGCCGATTAGTAAAGTATGGCAGTGTTTTCCACTAGCGCCGGCTATACAGCCGATTAGTAAAGTATGGCAGTGTATTCCACTAGCGCCGGCTATACAGCCGATTAGTAAAGTATGGCAGTGTTTTCCACTAGCGCCGGCTATACAGCCGATTAGTAAAGTATGGTAGTGTTTTCCACTAGCGCCGGCTATACAGTCGATTAGTAAAGTATGGCAGTGTTTTCCACTAGCGCCGGCTATACAGCCGATTAGTAAAGTATGGCAGTGTTTTCCACTAGCGCCGGCTATACAGCCGATTAGTAAAGTATGGTAGTGTTTTCCACTAGCGCCGGCTATACAGCCGATTAGTAAAGTATGGCAGTGTTTTACACTAGCGCCGGCTATACAGCCGATTAGTAAAGTATGGCAGTGTTTTACACTAGCGCCGGCTATACAGCCGATTAGTAAAGTATGGCAGTGTTTTCCACTAGCGCCTGCTATACAGCCGATTAGTAAAGTATGGTAGTGTTTTCCACTAGCGCCGGCTATACAGCCGATTAGTAAAGTATGGCAGTGTTTTCCACTAGCGCCGGCTATACAGCCGATTAGTAAAGTATGGCAGTGTTTTCCACTAGCGCCGGCTATACAGCCGATTAGTAAAGTATGGCAGTGTTTTCCACTAGCGCCGGCTAAACAGCCGATTAGTAAAGTATGGCAGTGTTTTCCACTAGCGCCGGCTATACAGCCGATTAGTAAAGTATGGCAGTGTTTTCCACTAGCGCCGGCTATACAGCCGATTAGTAAAGTATGGTAGTGTTTTCCACTAGCGCCGGCTATACAGCCGATTAGTAAAGTATGGCAGTGTTTTCCACTAGCGCCGGCTATACAGCCGATTAGTAAAGTATGGCAGTGTTTTCCACTAGCGCCGGCTATACAGCCGATTAGTAAAGTATGGCAGTGTTTTCCACTAGCGCCGGCTATACAGCCGATTAGTAAAGTATGGCAGTGTTTTCCACTAGCGCCGGCTATACGGCCGATTAGTAAAGTATGGCAGTGTTTTCCACTAGCGCCGGCTATACGGCCGATTAGTAAAGTATGGCAGTGTTTTCCACTAGCGCCGGCTATACAGTCGATTAGTAAAGTATGGCAGTGTTTTACACTAGCGCCGGCAATACAGCCGATTAGTAAAGTATGGCAGTGTTTTCCACTAGCGCCGGCTATACAGCCGATTAGTAAAGTATGGCAGTGTTTTCCACTAGCGCCGGCTATACATCCGATTATTAAAGTATGGCAGTGTTTTCCACTAGCGCCGGCTATACAGCCGATTAGTAAAGTATGGCAGTGTTTTCCACTAGCGCCGGCTATACAGCCGATTAGTAAAGTATGGCAGTGTTTTCCACTAGCGCCGGCTATACAGCCGATTAGTAAAGTATGGCAGTGTTTTCCACTAGCGCCGGCTATACAGCCGATTAGTAAAGTATGGCAGTGTTTTTCACTAGCGCCGGCTATACAGCCGATTAGTAAAGTATGGTAGTGTTTTCCACTAGCGCCGGCTATACAGCCGATTAGTAAAGTATGGCAGTGTTTTACACTAGCGCCGGCTATACAGCCGATTAGTAAAGTATGGCAGTGTTTTCCACTAGCGCCGGCTATACAGCCGATTAGTAAAGTATGGTAGTGTTTTCCACTAGCGCCGGCTATACAGCCGATTAGTAAAGTATGGCAGTGTTTTCCACTAGCGCCGGCTATACAGCCGATTAGTAAAGTATGGCAGTGTTTTACACTAGCGCCGGCTATACAGCCGATTAGTAAAGTATGGCAGTGTTTTCCACTAGCGCCGGCTATACAGCCGATTAGTAAAGTATGGTAGTGTTTTCCACTAGCGCCGGCTATACAGCCGATTAGTAAAGTTTAGCAGTGTTTTCCACTAGCGCCGGCTATACAGCCGATTAGTAAAGTATGGCAGTGTTTTCCACTAGCGCCGGCTATACAGCCGATTAGTAAAGTATGGCAGTGTTTTCCACTAGCGCCGGCTATACAGCCGATTAGTAAAGTATGGTAGTGTTTTCCACTAGCGCCGGCTATACAGTCGATTAGTAAAGTATGGCAGTGTTTTACACTAGCGCCGGCAATACAGCCGATTAGTAAAGTATGGCAGTGTTTTCCACTAGCGCCGGCTATACAGCCGATTAGTAAAGTATGGCAGTGTTTTCCACTAGCGCCGGCTATACAGCCGATTAGTAAAGTATGGCAGTGTTTTCCACTAGCGCCGGCTATACAGCCGATTAGTAAAATATGGCAGTGTTTTCCACTAGCGCCGGCTATACAGCCGATTAGTAAAGTATGGCAGTGTTTTCTACTAGCGCCGGCTATACAGCCGATTAGTAAAGTATGGCAGTGTTTTCCACTAGCGCCGGCTATACAGCCGATTAGTAAAGTATGGCAGTGTTTTCCACTAGCGCCGGCTATACAGCCGATTAGTAAAGTATGGCAGTGTTTTCCACTAGCGCCGGCTATACAGTCGATTAGTAAAGTATGGCAGTGTTTTACACTAGCGCCGGCAATACAGCCGATTAGTAAAGTATGGCAGTGTTTTCCACTAGCGCCGGCTATACAGCCGATTAGTAAAGTATGGCAGTGTTTTCCACTAGCGCCGGCTATACAGCCGATTAGTAAAGTATGGTAGTGTTTTCCACTAGCGCCGGCTATACAGCCGATTAGTAAAGTATGGCAGTGTTTTACACTAGCGCCGGCTATACAGCCGATTAGTAAAGTATGGCAGTGTTTTACACTAGCGCCGGCTATACAGCCGATTAGTAAAGTATGGCAGTGTTTTCCACTAGCGCCTGCTATACAGCCGATTAGTAAAGTATGGTAGTGTTTTCCACTAGCGCCGGCTATACAGCCGATTAGTAAAGTATGGCAGTGTTTTCCACTAGCGCCGGCTATACAGCCGATTAGTAAAGTATGGCAGTGTTTTCCACTAGCGCCGGCTATACAGCCGATTAGTAAAGTATGGCAGTGTTTTCCACTAGCGCCGGCTATACAGCCGATTAGTAAAGTATGGCAGTGTTTTCCACTAGCGCCGGCTATACAGCCGATTAGTAAAGTATGGCAGTGTTTTCCACTAGCGCCGGCTATACAGCCGATTAGTAAAGTATGGTAGTGTTTTCCACTAGCGCCGGCTATACAGCCGATTAGTAAAGTATGGCAGTGTTTTCCACTAGCGCCGGCTATACAGCCGATTAGTAAAGTATGGCAGTGTTTTCCACTAGCGCCGGCTATACAGCCGATTAGTAAAGTATGGCAGTGTTTTCCACTAGCGCCGGCTATACAGCCGATTAGTAAAGTATGGTAGTGTTTTCCACTAGCGCCGGCTATACAGCCGATTAGTAAAGTATGGCAGTGTTTTCCACTAGCGCCGGCTATACAGCCGATTAGTAAAGTATGGCAGTGTTTTACACTAGCGCCGGCTATACAGCCGATTAGTAAAGTATGGCAGTGTTTTCCACTAGCGCCGGCTATACAGCCGATTAGTAAAGTATGGTAGTGTTTTCCACTAGCGCCGGCTATACAGCCGATTAGTAAAGTATGGCAGTGTTTTCCACTAGCGCCGGCTATACAGCCGATTAGTAAAGTATGGCAGTGTTTTCCACTAGCGCCGGCTATACAGCCGATTAGTAAAGTATGGCAGTGTTTTCCACTAGCGCCGGCTATACAGCCGATTAGTAAAGTATGGTAGTGTTTTCCACTAGCGCCGGCTATACAGTCGATTAGTAAAGTATGGCAGTGTTTTACACTAGCGCCGGCAATACAGCCGATTAGTAAAGTATGGCAGTGTTTTCCACTAGCGCCGGCTATACAGCCGATTAGTAAAGTATGGCAGTGTTTTCCACTAGCGCCGGCTATACAGCCGATTAGTAAAGTATGGCAGTGTTTTCCACTACACACTCATTTTCAGCCGGGTACTTTTTCCACTTAAATGAACGAGGCTACTTTTCAATTCGCTAGTCAGAAAAAAGTATTCCCGAGCCCTCCCCCGCTAGAATGAACGAGATGCATTTTCTAGCCATCTGTTGATAGGAGGACAGGCGCCTGTCAGTCACAAAGTCAGCGATGACAGGGAAACACTGCTCGTTTGACAGTCTCTCGGTACTTGGGTGTGTGTGTTGTGTGCGCTGAGGTTGCAGTCTAATTTATTTACAAGGAGGGAGTGCATGAATTTGCGTGTCCCATATAATGTGGTAACAATGAGTCGAAATCCACTTGGCCTATTGTTTTCTGGCACATGAATTAACTCTTAAGGTAGGCTAGTGGAGCGAGCCTCACTCTGGTCCAAAATTTGATCAAACACACTACATGACCAAAAGTATGTGGACACCTGCTTGTCGAATATCTCATTCCAAAATCATTTGCCAGCAGCATATCACCCTGCATACCACTGCTGGCTTGCTTCTGAAGCTAAGCAGGGTTGGTGCTGGTCAGTCCCTGGATGGGAGACCAGATGCTGTTGGAAGTGGTGTTGGAGAGTCAGTAGGAGGCACTCTTTCCTCTGGTCTAAAAAAAAATATCCCAATGCCCCAGGGCAGTGATTGGGGACACATTATTAGTAATAATACTACTGACTAAATAAGACAAATGACAAGAGATACCAACATATACACAAAGCAATGGAAACAGTAAATGACTGAGTGACAATAGCTACATCGATCTACAAGCTCACGTCCAACAACCTCAATAGAAGTTTTTTTCCACATAGTTGGGTTGCCATATTTTCACAAAGTAGTTGAATTGATTTCTTAAAGCCGAGGTCATCTTCTCCATAGGAATACACTTATTCATTTCGAGAGAGCCATCTTGTAATTGGGAGAGGGGAATCTGATTTCCATGTCAACGCAACACATTTTCCTGCAGAGGCAAGGGCGATTTCCGTACATTTGACTTTGAAGTTATTCCTCAAATTCACATTTGGGAAGTTACCCAGAATGCATATTTCAGGGTCAAGTAGGAAAGGGGATCTCCATAATAAAGGTCAGAGTATCACAAACATCACGCCAGAAGGCTTGTCATTTAGTACACTGCCAAGTAGAATGCAGAAAAGTGCCTTCTGTTGTTCCACGTCTTGAAACACACTTCTGATATTTCAGGGTCATATCTATGTAACCTTAGAGGTGTCAGATGGAGTTGGTGGAGGAAGTTCTAATGTAGAAGTATGTATCTAGAGTGGATGGTTGCTGACACACTATCTTGGCACAGGTCCGACCATAGCCCCCCATCAATTGTAGTATTCAAATCGAATTCCCATCGCTCTATTGACTTATGAATATCTGGTTTGGGGATTATTGTATTAGCAATGAGTACACTCTGGATATAAATCTATATGAGTCGTGGTTGTCATGGAGTAGTTGTTCAATAGTTGATAGGTTTGGTAAAATCATATCTTCAAGAGTGCTTCTGAGAAAGTTTCTTAACTGTAAATGACAGAATAAATGATTATTGGATAACTGGTACTTCTCTTTTAGTTGCTCAAATGACATAAGTACCACATCTACATAACAATGTTCTACATGACATAAGTACCCCATCTATATAACTATGTTCTAAATGACATAAGTACCCCATCTATATAACAATGTTCTACATGACATAAGTACCCCATCTACATTACAATGTTCTACATGACATAAGTACCCCATCTATTTAACAATGTTCTACATGACATAAGTACCCCATCTATATAACTATGTTCTAAATGACATAAGTACCCCATCTATATAACAATGTTCTACATGACATAAGTACCCCATCTATATAACTATGTTCTAAATTACATAAGTACCCCATCTATATAACTATGTTCTAAATGACATAAGTACCCCATCTATATAACAATGTTCTACATGACATAAGTACCCCATCTACCTTACAATGTTCTACATGACATAAGTACCCCATCTATATAACAATGTTCTAAATGTGTTGTTCCCTTCTCATGCCAATGTGGAAAAATGTTGCCATCCAAGATCATTGGCAGGAGTCTGTTTTGCCACAGGGCTGTTTTGGGTGACAAGTCTTGTTTCAGACCAAATAACGTATGAATTTCATAGCAAGATCTTACTAAATTGATGGTACAGGGATTGCTTGTTTTTGTTGATCTTGTCTTGGGGTTCCATTTGTAGGTAATATTACTCCCAACCTCTTCATTAAGAGCAAACATTTCCATCTGAGTCCAAGAAGGGGCTGGTTCAGTTTCAAATAGGAATTAAATTAATCTCATTTGCGCTGCCCACTAATACGTGTTCAAATTTGGTAGGTGGAGACCTCCTAGACTATAATCCCAGGTTAATTTGCCCAGGCTCACCCTTGGGGTTTTACGGTTCCATACAAGTTCTCTTATGTTAAAGGACTTAAAGAAACTCTCGGGTAGGGATATGGGTAAAGATTGAAACAGGCACATCCTTTTAGGCAGAACGTTCATCTTAATACAGCTAATTTTCCCAAATAATGTAAGAGGCAGATCTATCCATCTATTCAAGTCATCCACCGCCTTCTGAACCAAGACAGAGTAGTTAAGCGTGTACAAATATCTTAAGTCATTATCAACTGTGATTCCTAGATATTTGAACCCCTGTGGCAACCATCTGAACGGACCCGTTCGTTCACAGACGCTATAGTCAAAGCGAGTCAGGGGAAGTATTTCACTTTTGTCCATGTTGACTACGCAACCTGACATAGAGCTGTAGGTGCCCAAAAGCGTCTGTAGTTTTGAGAGGGATCCGGTCGGGATCAGAGAGGAACAAAATAATGCTGTCTGTGAACAATGAGATCTTATGCGTTATCTGGCCCAGTGAACAGCCCCGTCTACTACCTCTAAAGAGTTGGAATGTGGCTGACATCATGCCATTAGCGGTGATTTTGCCTTGCGGTTTATAGTATAAAGTCTTAACCCAGTTGACAAATGAAGGACCAAGGTTAAATTTAGCAAGTACCTTGAATAGGTGTGGCCACTCCAGCCTATCAAAGGCCTTCTCAGTGTCTAGAGATACTGCTATACTAGGATACTGCTATACTAGGATACTGCTATACTAGGAGGGCCTTTTTGTAAAAGGCCGATCTAGTTCATTTTGGTCTTCCTGTGTGAGGTGCGGTAGTTCAATAGTAGACAGAAATGTGTCTCTCAATGCTGGTTCCGTTCCACCAGAAGTGTATAACGTAGAATAGTATTGTTTAAATGAATCATTAATCTCTTCCGGGTGGTGAGACACTTGACTGTTCTGTGTATCAACAGAGTTGATGGTTCTCGAATTCTCCTCAGCATCTGCCAGGTCAAGACGTTGTGTTTTCTCCCCCAACTCATAATATCTTTGCCTAGTTCTAAGAATAGCCTTTTCAGTTTTGTAAGAACTTAAGGTATTATTTTTTTGTTTTTTATTCACCAATGAGTGGTATGTTTCTTTCGAGACACATTTTTGGTGTTCTTTTTGTAGCAATAGGATTTCATTCTCGAATTCATTCAATTCAGCAGTGTATTTATTTTTAAGACCTTTGGTATAGGAAATGATTTGACCCCTAAGAAAGGCCTTTAATGTATCCCAGAGTACAAAACTATTGGGAGAGGATGGACAGTTGGTTTCACAGAAAAACATAATTTGGTCTCTGATAAATTGACAAAATTCTGCCTGTTTCAAAAGAGTTGAGTTTAGGTGCCATCGACTGTATAAGTCCCTTTAAACTTCATCTGGCATCCAAACAGGGATGAGGGGAGAATGATCTGATACTCAGTTTCCACAACTCTATGGGTTACCTGTGCTGATAGGAGAAAATAACCAATCTGGATATGAGAGTTGCAGGAACAAGTAGAATGAGTAATCCCTATCTTGAGGGTGGAGCTGTCTCCATATGTCTTTCAAATTTAAGTATTTCATAAATGATAGAGTGCATTTGGCTGACTTAGTCAATGAGGATGCTTTAGTTGAGGATCTATCCAGAATCATATCTAGACAAACAGTTCTTGTGCTGACGTTGCTTCTAGAGGTAGTTTGGAAATTCAGCACTCGGCGGTCCCGTTCCATGTGCTTATGTGTCCTACCACTTTCCGGCTGAGACGTTGTTGCTCCTAGACGTTTCCACATCACAATAACAGCACTTACAGTTGACCGGGGAAGCTCTAGCAGGGCAGAAATTTGACAAACTGACTTGTTGAAAAGGTGGCATCCTATGACGGTGCCACGTTGAAAGTCACTGAGCTCTTCAGGAAGGCCATTCTACTGCCAATGCTCGTCTATTGAGATTGCATGGCTGTGTGCTGGATTTTATACGCCTATCGGCAACAGGTGTGGCTGAAATTGCCGAATCCACTAATTTGTAGGGGTGTCCACATACTTTTGTATATATATATATATATAGTGTAAATCAGTTTCAATTGTATTAAAAGCTAATGATCCTTATAAGGTATTTTCAAAGATATTGATCTAGGCCTACTGATTTAATCAAAGTGTTGACAACAGAGTAGTCAACTACTGCTTTCTGTGTAGCAAAGACCATTATTAAAACCTGCTTCATTCTTCATTCATACCTGTATTACAGATAGCTGAGAAAATGACTCTTAAAAGGATGCTTGAAGCCCATGGAAGCCAGCAGATTCTTACACGATGTCTTAAAGGCCCAGTGCAGTCAAAATAAAAAATGTCCTGTGTTTTATATCATATTGTACAACAGATGATGAAACGAAGACTGTAAAAGTGCGAAAAAATGGGATCACTGTTATGTCTTTGATAGTTGCTGGTTGAAAATACAATCTAGCATTAGAATGTGCCAGAGGCCACAAAACAAAGCATGTTCGGCAAAAATGTCTTAACCGGGAGGGCAACTGTTTGGCTGGCTTCTCCATGTGCTTGTGGAAAACACTGGTAAACTGACTGGATCCAGTCTATTACGTGAATGTATCTACTGTGCAGTTAGTCAATCAATGTGTTTCTGTGTGTGAGGTTAAGAAAACTATAATTCTCTCTCTCTTCTTTTCTCTCTTTCTTTTCCCAAATCAATCCCTTATCTATGGTTTATGCTCATATCATAAGTTGTTTGTTAGATTCTGGGCCTGGTTTCATTTTTGAGAGAGAGAGAGAGAGAGAGAGCTACATCTAGCTGCAATAGACAGCACACGCTACATCTACTGTAGCTACAATAGACAGCACACGCTGCATCTACTGTAGCTACAATAGACAGCACACGCTGCATCTACTGTAGCGATAATGGACTACATATACTGTAGCTACAATAGACAGCATACGCTACATCTACTGTAGCTACAATAGACAGCACACGCTGCATCTACTGTAGCTACAGTAGACAGCACACGCTGCATCTACTGTAGCGATAATGGACTACATATACTGTAGCTACAATAGACAGCATACGCTACATCTACTGTAGCTACAATAGAGAGCATATGCTAGATCTACTGTAGCTACAATAGAGAGCATACGCTACATCTACTGTAGCTACAATAGAGAGCATATGCTACATCTACTGTAGCAACAATACACAGCATAAGGTGCATCTACTGTAGCTACAATAGACAACATATGCTACATCTACATCTAGTTAAAATAGACAGCATACACTACATCTACTGTAGCTACAATAGACAGCATACACTACATCTACTGAAGTTACAATAGACAGCACATGCTACATCTACTGTAGCTACAATAGACAGAACATGCTACATCTACATCTAGCTACAATAGACAGCATACGCTACATCTAGCTACAATAGACAGCATATGCTACATATACTGTAGCTACAATACAGCATATGCTACATCTACATCTTGTTATAATAGACAGCATACACTACATCTACAGTAGCTACAACTGACAGCATATGCTACATCTACTGTAGCTATAATAGACAGCATACGCTACATCTAGCTACAACAGACAGCACACTCTACATCTATTGTAGCTACAGTAGACAGCACACGCTACATCTACTGTAGCTATAAGACAGCACATGCTACATCTACTGTAGCTACAATAGACAGCACACGCTACATCTACTGTAGCTACAATAGACAGCATATGCTACATCTACTGTAAATTTTACATCTACTGTAGCTACAATAGACAGCACATGCTACATCTACTGTAGCTACAATAGACAGCATATGCTACATCTACTGTAGATATTACATCTACTGTAGCTACAATAGACAGCACACGCTGCATCTACTGTAGCTACAATAGACAGCACATGCTGCATCTACTGTAAATTTTACATCTACTGTAGCTACAATAGACAGCACATGATACATCTACTGTAGCTACAATAGACAGCATATGCTACATCTACTGTAGATATTACATCTACTGTAGCTACAATAGACAGCACACGCTGCATCTACTGTAGCTACAATAGACAGCACATGCTGCATCTACTGTAGCTACAATAGACAGCACACGCTATATCTACTGTAGCTACAATAGACAGCATACGCTTCATCTACTTTAGCTACAATAGACATCATACGCTACATCTACTGTAGCTACAATAAACAGCATACGCTACATCAACTGTAGCTACAATTGACAGCATATGCTACATCTACTGTAGATATTACATCTACTGTACCTACAATAGACAGCACACGCTACATCTACTGTAGCAACAATGGACAGCATATGCTACATCAACTGTAGCTACAAAATACAGCATAAGCTACATCTACTGTAGCTACAATAGACAGCATAAGCTACATCTACTGTAGCTAAAATAGACAGCATATGCTAAATCTACTGGAGCGACAATAGACAGCACATGCTACATATACTGTAGCTACGATAGACAGCATATGCTACATCCACTGTAGCTACAATACACAGCTTATGCTACATCTACTGTAGCTACAATACACAGCTTATGCTACATCTACATCTAGTTATAATAGACAGCATACGCTACATCTACAGTAGCTACAATTGACAGCATATGCTACATCTACTGTAGCTACAATAGACAGCATACGCTACATCTAGCTACAACATACAGCACACACTACATCTACTGTAGCTACAATAGACAGCACATGCTACATATACTGTAGCTACGATAGACAGCATATGCTACATCCACTGTAGCTACAATACACAGCATATGCTACATCTACTGTAGCTATTACATCTACTGTAGCTACAATTCACAGCATATGCTACATCCACTGCAGCAACAATACACAGCATATGCTACATCTACTGTAGCTACAATAGACAGCATATGCCACATCTATCTACAATTGACAGCACACACTACATCTACTGTAGCTACAATAGACAGCACTTGCTACATCTACTGTAGCAACAATACATAGCATATGCTACATCTACTGTAGCTACAATAGATAGCATACACTATATATACTGTAGCTACAATACACAGCATACACTACATCTACTGTAGTTACAATACAGAGCATATGCTACATCTACTGTAGCTACAATACAGAGCATATGCTACATCTACTGTAGCTACAATACAGAGCATATGCTACATCTACTGTAGCTACAATACAGAGCATATGCTACATCTACTGTAGCAACAATACAGAGCATATGCTACATCTACTGTAGCTACAATAGATAGCATACACTATATATACTGTAGCTACAATAGACAGCATACAATACAAATAGCTACAATAGACAGCATAAGCTACAACTGGCTACAAATGACAGCATTTGCTACATCTAGCTACAATAGACAGCATACGCTACATCTAGCTACAATAGACAGCATATGCTACATATACTGTAGCTACAATACACAGCATATGCTACATCTACTGTAGCTACAATACACAGCATATGCTACATCTACTGTAGCTACAATACACAGCATATGCTACATCTACTGTAGCTACAATACAGAGCATATGCTACATCTACTGTAGCAACAATACACAGCATATGCTACATCTACTGTAGCTACAATACAGAGCATATGCTACATCTACTGTAGCTACAATACAGAGCATATGCTACATCTACTGTAGCAACAATACACATCATATGCTACATCTACTGTAGCTACAATACAGAGCATATGCTACATATACTGTAGCTACAATACAGAGCATATGCTACATCTACTGTAGCAACAATGCACAGCATATGCTACATCTACTGTAGCTACAATACACAGCATATGCTACATCTACTGTAGCTACAATACAGAGCATATGCTACATCTACTGTAGCTACAATAGACAGCATATGCTACATCTACTGTAGCTACAATACACAGCATATGCTACATCTACTGTAGCTACAATACACAGCATATGCTACATCTACTGTAGCTACAATACACAGCATATGCTACCTCTACTGTAGCAACAATACACAGCATATGCTACATCTACTGTAGCTACAATACACAGCATATGCTACACCTACTGTAGCTACAATACAGAGCATATGCTACATCTACTGTAGCTACAATAGACAGCATATGCTACATCTACTGTAGCTACAATACACAGCATATGCTACATCTAATGTAGCTACAATACACAGCATATGCTACATCTACTGTAGCTACAATACAGAGCATATGCTACATATACTGTAGCTACAATAGACAGAATACACCAATACATCTAGCTACAATACGGTACCACACACATCTGATTAGCTAGAACCATTCTGCAAAACACGTATAGGATTATTGTCATTATTATTCTTCAAGGAACATCCTTGTCCTTCCTATAGCTGCTCTTCAAATAAATACTGTACATACATCGTGTGAATGGGTGTGGGGGATTTAATGGCCATAGTGGGTTTGCGATGATGTTATTGTATACCTTGTCATAACTCTTGGTGCATTTATTCAGAGATATCTTCCCCATCCCCTTATCCAGCCCATTGGCGAAGCTTACCAACATAACCATATTCATGAGATGAGGGGCACTCAGAACGATGTGTGATCTGTCAACCCCAGGCCCTTATCCCAGTGCTCTAACCATCTAACCGTGTGTGTGTGTGTGTGTGTGTGTGTGTGTGTGTGTGTGTGTGTGTGTGTGTGTGTGTGTGTGTGTGTGTGTGTGTGTGTGTGTGTGTGTGTGTGTGTGTGTGTGTGTGTATTGCTCCTTGAGCCCAGCACTAGGGCTTTGACTAACAGGACAGGACTACACATGGCAATGAGCTGGCAGCTATCTCTAATTCATACTCGATAATTAATGTTGCTGGGGGTGGATATCATATGGATCCAGGGTTTGTCCATTGTCAATTGTGTTACACAGATATACGTGATCGTGTGTGTGTGTGTGTGTGTGTGTTGGAGATTAGGGTCGATAATTGGTGGGTAGACAAAATGACTGAAGGGGTTATTGGAATGTTGATTCTATTATGGATTAACATAGGTAATGAGGAAAAACAATAGTGGAAGAGGAGTGTGTCTGTAGTGTGTGTTTCGGAGTGTGTGTTTTGCGTGTGTGTGTTTATCAGTGGTGGTGAGTGTGTATTGTGTATTTCGCCTACATCTGAGAGAAAGCTTAATGGGGGTGTGTGTGTGTGTGCTTTCGTATGTGGGTGTTGGCGTTTAGGCAATCTTTGGATAAATCTCCCTCCCTCTGCCAGCTTGCTGATGTCACCACATTAACAGCAGCTGATAATTAAAGGCAGATTAAACACTCTTTCTCTTTCCCTATCACACTCTCTTTCTCTCTCTCTGTCCCCCCCTCTCTCCCCCCCACTCTCCTCCCTCTCTCCCCATCTCTCTCTCCACTCCCCCCCTGGTAATCTTGTCTTGCTTTTCTCTCCCCGTCTCCCATCTTGGTGATAAGCAAATCTTGAGCACATCTTAACTGCCTGATACAAGAAAACCTGCTGTCTCGGACACATTGTGGAAAATAAGGGCAGTTGGCAGTGGTGCTAGCATCGAGACATTGATAAACACTAATAAGGGGTGTGCGTGTGTGTCAGGTCGAGGGATATTATTTAATGGAATGTGCTATTCTCTCTCCTCTTATCACCCGGAACACAGACCCTGTGCACGTTACCAGGAACAATGGCTCGACAAAGGCTTTTGTTAGGGGACTACAGTTTCATACGTGCACACACATGCACGCACGCACGCAAACACACACACTGCCGGAAGAAGAAGAAGGCGGGTGGGTCGGGTAGTCTCCTTAGAGAAAAAATCCACCCAAAACCACTCATTCCTTTAATTTACAGTGTTAAATAACACTAATATGCGAGAACAATATTTTTGTGATCAATTGTTTCATTTTGGCTTTATAATGAGGTTGGTAGCAACATGGAAAATCGTGGTGGAAATTTGTTGCAACTCAATTCGACTACAAAATCCACAATGCAATGCTCCCTCTATGAGCTGGAATTGTGAAATTATATACTTTTGAGGAAAATAGGCACGTTCCTCAACATATACACTGACTTTGAGGGTAAGCAACAACACTTCTGCTACGCTGATCCCCAACACAAGGGCCGCTCAGGGGGGCGTGCTTAGTCCCCTCATGTACTCCCTGTTCACCCACGACTGCTTGGGCAAGCAGGACTCCATCACCATCATTAAGTTTGACGACACAACGGTGGTAGGCCTGATCACTGAAAACGATGAGACAGCCTATAGGGAGGAGGTCAGAGACCTGGCAGTGTGGTGCTAGGACAACAACCTCTCCCTCAATGTGAGTAAGACAAAGGAGATGATCATGGACTACAGGAAAAGGTGGGCTAAACACGCCCCCATTCACATCGAGGGGGCTGTAGTAGAGCAAGGTGAGAGCTTCAAGAACCTTAGTGTTCATATCAAACAAACCATCATGGTCCAAACACACCAAGACAGTCGTGAAGAGGGCACGACAACACCTTTTCCCCCTCAGGAGACTGAAAAAACTTGGCATGGGTCCGCAGATCCTCAAAAAGTTCTACAGCTGCACCATCGGGAGCATCCTGACCGGTTGCATCACCACCTGGTATGACAACTGCTCAGCATCCAACCGTAAGGCACTACAGAGGGTATTGTGTACAGCCCAGTACATCACTGGGGCCAAGCTTCCTGACATCCAGGACCGATATACTAGGCGGTGTCAGAGGAAGGCCCAAAAAATGGTCAAAGTCTCCAGTCACCCAACTCATCAAGTGGCCACCTGGACTATTTGCACTGACAACGCCCTCCCATTGTTTTTACATTGCTACGACTCGCTGTTTATTATACATGCATAGTCACTTTACCCCTACCTACATGTACAAATTACCTCGACTAACCTGAACCCCCGCACATTGACTCGGTTCCGGCACCCCCTGTATATAGCCTCATTATTGTTATTTTATTATGTTACTTTTTTTCTTTTTTTTAAACTTTAGTTTATTTAGTAAATATTCTTATACTCTATTTTCCTAACACTGCATCGTTGGTTAAGGGTGCATTCAACATTTTTATTTGATTAGATTTGATTGCGTTACGATTAGCTTAGCAACCACGTGACGCAGCATGACAACGTGAATGCAATTGGTCGACAGTCTGATGGGTGGGACGTTATATGTTCCTTCATAGTGGATTCCTATCTCCTTTCTATAATATCTCTGGCAACGGCACCATGCGATGCACCCTGGACTAAAGAGGCAGACAAATAAGAAAAATGTGCTAGACCCTCCGTTAAATTACACATTTCTCGAGGTTGGAATATTGCAAAAATATGATCAACGGCTCATTCGAAAAAAGACATCCTCCCGAGTTATGACATCAGCCAGTATTGAAATCTGACATGTATGATAAACGTTTTTGCGATCTAAAAGACGTATTTCTATTAACTTCCAGTGTAGTGAGAGCGACTTTATCACTGTGCTATGTCATACTGGCCGGATTTCTGCCTGCTTGAACGTCAATAACTCAGATACACATTAAAACATGAAATGAGGGAATCGATAGAACATCACTCAAAGATGCACAAAAACAATATAACATTCAAAATGGGTGAACCTTTCCTTGAAGTGCCTCTACGTTGCTGTATTTCTTTCCTCGGTAAATACATGTTCTTTACATACATGTTCAGGGATTGTACAGCAGTGTGTGTGTGACAGAGAGCTATGAGAAGAGACATACAGGTGATTAGAATGGTACAAGATAAATGATTTACTATGGATTATTTTTATTTGATGTATTTCACCTTCATTTAACCAGGTAGGCCAGTTGAGAACAAGTTCCCATTTACAACAGCGACAGCAATGCTGTAATGTTTCTGCTCTTCCGTTGTGTGTGTGGGGGGGTTATTATCACCAAAACACAATGAAATACTAATGATTATTTCCACCAGGCTTTTGTCATGATAATCCTATGTTTGCGCGCTCATGTGTGTGTGTGTCATTCCTGTTCATTCCAACCTAGCAGCAGTAAAGAGAGCAGCACTAACTAACTATAGTCTCCTGTTTTTCTCCTCCACATTCTCTCCATTCTCTCATTACCGCCGTTTCCTGCTCTCCTTTCTCTGCTGCTCTCGTTGCCACAATTATAACCACCATTAATTATTAATCTATCCTCGGATGAGCGAGAGAAGCCTCCGATCCCCTCCGCCCCGAGTAAGAGAGCGCGAGCTACGGATCCTACGACGGCCAGTTACCATGACGAGCATCAGGGTACACGGCTCATCGCTGTCTGTTCATTCGCCTGTTCGCCTACAGAATCACCAGGTTGCTACCGGGGGGAACAAGGGGGGTGGGTGTGTATACTCACTCAAAAAGGTGCAATCTATAACCTAAAAAAGGTTATTCGGTTGTCCCAAAAGGAGAACCCTTTGAAGAACCCTTTTTGTTTCCTGGAATAACCTTTTCGGTTCCAGGTAGAACCCATTTAGGTTCCATGTAGAACCCTTTCCAAAGAGGATTCTACATGGAACCCAAAACAAGTATGTGTGGGGGTTCTCCTATGGGGACAGCCAAACAACCCTTTTGGAACCTTTTTTTCTAAGAATGTGTGGGTACGGTTTTTATAATTATCCTTCCACGTTATGATTTTTATCATTCATAATAATATTGCTGATAACAGTTGCCCCTCAACCCTGCTCCTGCACTGTTCTGAATATCGATTCATTAATCCACTTGTTCCTCTTCCTGATTGACATGTACCAATTGCCAATCCAAGCTTTCCCGCTCTCTAAAAATCTGGGTGTCTGAAATGGCACCCTGTTCCCTATAGAGCGATGGGCTTTGGTCAAAACTAATGGACTATATAAGAAATAGGGTGCCATTTTGGATGTACACTAGCATGCTCTTTTGTCTGTGAATAACTAAACTACACTACCTGAGGGAGGGAGGGCACTAGTTTATGTGAAGTAGGGAGATGGTGAAAAAAGGCATAATCACCAGGGTTGAGGTGAACACTGTACTTTCCTTTCCCTCCACTTCAATTCTCCTGACACACTCCTCATCACTAAAGGCAATCGCAGCCGTCTGCCACACCGCAAATCGACTGTCCCTATCAGAAGAGTAGTCCTGCCTAGGTAGGGAAACGCCAGGTCTGTTTGTCAAAACATCACTTTGACAATGGAAGTCACACATGAGACATTACGCTACCACCTTAAGTCACCTTAGGTGTAACGCTACTCTATACCAGAGGTATTGAAAACCGGATCCTGGAGGTTTGTGGACTACTGCTGGTTTTTCTGTTCTACCTGATAATTAATTGCGCCAACCTGGTCCTGAGTCTAAATCAGTCCCTGAGGGGAGGAATGAGGTCCAGATTTGAATATCCCTTCTCTAACACTGCTATTCCTTGTCATACAGAAGAAGTTACCTTAAAGCTAGAACCCTTAATTGAAACAATAATAAAGTGTTTTCCCTGCCCCTGTTCAGCTAAAAAGCTAGGGGATGGAGCTGGAGAAATGTAACCACTCTCAAATTCATAGACAAGAGTTATTGATGCAAGGACTGACCATCCATGGCATCAGTTGTATAGTTTAACAATGTTTTGAGGCTATACAGTGTTTGTTTACATTTATGTTGTTTCGAGAACAATAGGCTCCCGAGTGGCGCAGTGGTCTAAGGCACGGCATCTCAGTGCTTGAGGTGTCACTACAGACACCCTGGTTCAAATCCAGGCCGTCTCACAACCGGCTGTGATTGGGAGTCCCATAGGGCGGCGCACAATTGTGCCAGTGTCGTCCGGGTTTGGCAGATTGAGGGCGTCATTGTAGTTAAGAATTTGTTCTTAACTGACTTGCCTAGTTAAATAAAGGTTAAATTTATAAAAATCTAATGTAAAAAAAGCTTACATTTTGGTTTCTGATGGGGGATGACAGTTGAACTAAGCTCATGAGGCATTTATAAGTTCTACAATAATCAAAATGGGTATATATCATTAATTCCTAAATGGATGTTGCAACTAAGGATTCTAGCTTTAAGGACCGGGGTTGGTCAAAGTATTGATTGTCAGATTTTGTTCAACATTTTCCAATGGTGTCCCACATGGTATATGTAAGAGATAAATGCCAACATTCTGTACAATACCTTGGAAATAATGGACGACGCAGCGGGACGAGACAGAGAAGAGTCCCTTTGCGGAGTTCATTTTTCCAAGGTAATATACGGAATGTCTGCGTTTATCCCACAGTTGTCAAAGAAAACAGTACTAAAGCACAGATTTACCAGTATAAATAACATTATTGTGGAGGCTCATTGATTTAACGTTACGTTAGCCAACATGCTACACTAGCAAAGTTCTGAGTGATGTGGCTGTCGGCTATATGAGCCACGACTTACCATTCTTTGTGCAGCTTCAAATGTCGAACAAAGTTGGAAGTTGTTGCGCCTCCGTCTGTCATTTTCTTCCTGCATATTTTAAAGTTGCAATATCCGAAAGGAATCATTTTGGGTATCATCTTTCCAAGGGCTCCATCTGAATTCACCCGTCGATGTTCCTCTGCATGTGCAACTTTTTCTCAGCTGGCACAATTTGATTGGCTGCTGTCCGATTCAAACTGTAATCCGTTAAATGAAGAGTTGATGCGCTACACACTGTTTTAAATAGCACCATTTTTAATATTTGAGCCTGGGGAGGGTATCAAGTCAGGTCGAGTCAAAAGGCTCAAGTCCAAGTCAAGTCACGAGTCATTCTTGTTAAAGTCGAGTTGCAAGTCATCATATTTGTGATTTGATTCTGACTCGAATCCAAGTTGTGTGACTCGAGTCCACACCTCTGCTTCTAGCCAATCCGAAACGAGTATTCAACAATGCTGTGGTGTTAGATATTGTAACCAGTGGTAACGTAAATGTAAGCCTATACTTTACTTGCAACGCCTTATATTACAGGTGTAGAATGATATTAGGCCTAATACCAAAGGGCTATGGTTAGGGCCTGTTGACGTATGAAAGCTGAGAGCAATCAGAAGCAAATGACAGACTGACTAGTCAAGACATAAAACAACATAGCGCGTTATCTAAATAGTGCCACATCCTCTGTGCTCCACCAAGACCCTTATATAACCTCATTTAATGAGATGTCGGAAAAAAACTTCACTCTCCTCTGAAACTTTTTTCAAAAAGCCCTTCTTCCTCTCCTCCATATTCTTCAGGTCTTCCCCTTCCCTCATTAGCTAACTGTGCTAGCTGCTGCTGTTGCTTTTCTGTTCTCTCGAGTGGGGGCAACTTCATTCACACATTGTCCTCCAGCTACAAAAGTGCAGACAATCGCCTGCTCCCTAACACCCACCCACCCACCCACACACACACCCACTCATACTCACACACACACACACACACCCACACACACACACACACTCATCCTCACACACCCACCCACACACCCACACACACACACACACTCCTCGACACTTTGACTAATATGAGTGCATAGACGTCGACAAAGGCAATTATCACATCTATTATTGAGATTTGTCTGTTATTACGTGCCACTGACCTAGGCAACTAGCGCTCCCTCCTTGCGCCACTGTTTGACGTGTTTCACAGGCTAAAAAGTGAGAGTGTGTGTGTCCGTTCCAAGGACACGCCCGGACACGCATTTTTTGTGTGTGGATTTATGTATGTTCGCTCATATGTGTCCAGACGGGTTATATTTCCCCAGCAACACGTCAACCCATGATACACCCCAAGGACACTTGTGGTTAGGGACATCATAACAGGTTGTAAACAGCCAGCCTCTTTTATATGTATGGTCTCGTGAAGAAAAATCCACACACACACACACACACACACACACACACACACACACACACACACACACACACACACACACACACACACACACACACACACACACACACACACACACACACACACACACACACACAATAAGGACTGATCCCCTTGTATTGCATTAGTATTACATACACATTGGCTTTATCACTTAGCAAGTCTAATGAGCCGATCCGACTGCTCTGACTGCTCTGTGTTAATTCGTGTCTATCCCTTTACTGTAAAGATGGCTGTTAGGCTGCGTCTCAAATACACCCTATTCCCTTTACACTCTTAGGAATAAGGGTTTGGTATTGTTCCCTGGGGTACCAAAATGTCAAAATACACATAATGTATCTTCAGAGGTACACATGTGATCCCACTTGGTACTGGTCCGTACCTTTTAGGGTACATGTGTGGATAAAGAGTATGATGGTACATTTTTGTACCCAATATTTTGAATATAAAAAGGTACAATTATCACATTCTCAATGTATGAAGAACATACAGTACACTTCTGTTTCCAAACGTATTGTGTACCCTCAACTTGATGGTACTGATTTGTACCTTTGCTCAGCAGAAAAGCTATGTACTGATGAAAGGTACAGTACATATTTGTACCCACCATAAGGTACAATGATGGTACCCTAAAAAGGCATATTGGTACCATAATTATTACCATGATCATATTTTCCAGCATGCTCTACTGCAAGTAGACTTTTTAGAATAGTTCTTAATATCTTTGTTTTTGCATGTACATTGATTGATTGATGAATCCTATGCTGCACAAAGATAAATGAATACAGATCTAAAGTAATCGAATCAGTTAGCAACATTTTTTTTGCACCAATTACAGCAATGGTTGTTCAAGTTGAAATGTCTTAGGCAGTCTCACAGTGTTCCTAACCCTGGCAGTCATTCTGAATGACAAAAGACGTATGTGTCAGGGACTCCAGACAATCAAGGATTCTAAAAGAAAGCCAGACGACGTCGCGGAGGTCTCGCTCCCGGACAAGCTAAACACCTTCTTCACTCGCTTTGAGGAAAACAACATCGAGCCACTGATACAGTCTCCCGCCACTCACGAGGACTGTGTGCTCTCGTTCTCCGTGGCCGATGTGAGTAAGTCATTTAAGCGTGTTAACCCTTGCCCAGACTGCATCCAGACCAGCTGACTGGAGTGTTTACAGACCTATTCATCTCTTCATATCCCAGTCTGTTGTCCCCACCTGCTTCAAAATGTCCACCACTGTTTCTTTACCCAAGAAAGTGAAGGTAACTGAACTAAATGACTATCGCCTAATACCACTCACTTCTGTCACCATGAAGTGCTTTGAGAGGCTAGTTAAGGATTATATCACCTCCACCTTGCCAAACACCCTAGAACCACTACAATTAACATACCACCCCAACAGATCCCCACGGACGAGGCAATCGCCATCGCCCTGCACACTGTCCTATCCCACCTGAACAAGAGGAATACCTATATAAGAATACTGTTCATCTACTACAGCTCAGCCTTCAACACCATAGGGCCCTGGGTCTGAACCCCTCCCTGTACAACTGGGTCCTGGACTTCTGGGTCCTGGACCCCTTTAGGAACACATTTAAAACATTTTTTTTCCTAAGAGTGTATAGTGCATTACTTTTAACCAGAGCCCTATGAGCCCTGGTCAAAAGTAGTGCTCTTCATAGGGAATAGGGTGCCATTGGAGGCGCCGCCTTAGTGTCACCTCAGGCTTTTACTGTCGTGATATACGATCCATTCGATGAGGTCATTAACATGCGCCAGAGGTCACACAATAACACAGGGAGTGTTTCATCTCATGACCTGCGATTGATTATCGATGCGTCTCATCTGTTATTGGCTGGGATTAATAGTTGGTCGATTAATATTGGGGATTTAGACAAACACACACTAATGAAGAGGAGACTTGCATACATTGTATGATGCATGAAGGCACACATTCTTCCTCCACTGGTAACACTTAACCTTCCTGAGCACACAAGAGTTGACATTTTATTTGCCCTTCATTTGGCCCTGCCCCTCCTTTCATTAACATTCAGCGGCACGGCTGCATTCTGCACACACTGGCTGATGAGGTTCACACACACACACACACACACACACACACACACACACACACTACTAAAGGTACCACCTGCTAATACATCAAGGAGAAATTGTACTTGCTTGACCACAACCCTCTCTCCTAAAATGAAAATGTTTTTCATTACAATCCCCCATCTCCAAAAATAAAGAAATGATGAAGAATCTAGAGTCTGGATAAAAGAACAGTTTTTCTACATTGGAGATGCATGAATCATACTCCATCACTCATCCAGGTAGCCTAGTGGTCAGAGCCCCAAAGGTTGCTGGATTGAATCCCCAAGCTGACAAGGTAAAAATCTGTCAATCTGGCCCTGAGCAAGGCAGTTATCCCACTGTTCCCTGGGCGCCGAAGACGAGGATACTGATTACGGCAGCTCCCCGCACCTCTCTGGTGCGGTTGACACATTTCAGTTGAACACATTCAGTTGTACAACTGACTAGGTACCCCCCCCCCCCATTGTTATTACTCACAGACAGTCAACATCCAACATAACAGAGTCCTAACAACCAGCACAGAAGGGAACAACATAGACACACACACACACACACACACACACACACACACACACACACACACACACACACACACACACACACACACACACACACACACACACACACACACACACACACACACACACACACATAAACTAAAAGGCAACCTTCACACTCCTGTGGTAGATTGAAGATGTAATGAAGATGTACTGGTATTTAGGGAAACCTGAAACATTATAATGTGTTGAACTGGAAGGGATGTAGGGGATATAACCACAAGTTGCAAAATGAACTATTCATTATTCATTAACAACCTTGAAAAGTGGAGCCTCTGACGGAGCGAGTGGGATAAAAGAAGGGAACAAGGGATGAGACTACATTCATTGAGAACACTGTACAGGTCCCGTCACGCGAATGTGGCTCATATAGAGAGGGTGCTTGTCAGATTGCGTCGCTGTGGTGATTATAATTCATTAAGACTGGGATAGCGGGGGTCTGGAGTAGGGGGTCAGGATGACTGGAGAGTACTGGAGTAGGGGGTCAGGATGACTGGAGAGTACTGGAGTAGGGGGGTCAGGATGACTGGAGAGTACTGGAGTAGGGGGGTCAGGATGACTGGAGAGTACTGGAGTAGGGGTCAGGATGACTGGAGGGTGTGTGCGAGAGCGAGAGAGAGAGGTAGAGAGAGAGAAGTAGAGAGAGAGAGAGAGAGAAAGAGAGAGAAATAGAGAGAGAGAGAGAGAGAGGGGGGGGGGTAGCGAGAGAGAAAGAGAGAGAGAGAAATAGAGAGAGAGAGAGAGAGAGAGAGAGAGAGAGAGAGAGAGAGAGAGAGAGAAAGAGAGAAATAGAGAGAGAGAGAGAGAGAGAGAGAGGTAGCGAGAGAGAGGTAGCGAGAGAGAGAGAGAGGTAGCGAGAGAGGTAGCGAGAGAGAGAGAGAGAGAGAGAGAGAGAGAGAGAGAGAGGCAATACTTGTGTTACCTGGGTATGTTCACGTGTGCCAGATTCTGTTTCTGTATCTTCATGCTTTCATAAGAGTCTAATTAGTAGTTGTACAAAAATCCAGGTTCCATGTGATCAAAAGTAGATCAAGGACAGTAGACGTGTATTGCTATAGGCACTAGTTATGGAGCGTAACCTCACATCTACTGTCTTTAGAGGACAGACTACCTTACACCTTTCAACTCATTCATACTGTCTATCAACCCGCACCACAAATACCACTACCCCATCAGGCACCATACGGTGATGTCAAACCCTATATGCTAAGATCCCAGTCTACCTGTGCCAAAACACCAACCTGGTGTTAACCTAACCAGGACTTTCAACTTCAGTACTATTAGTCTCACCTCTCTCCCCCAACACCTGGGGTGTAAAGTGTCGACAAGAGGGACAGTGTTAGGTAACGACAAGAGGGACAGTGTTAGGTAGGTGAGGATGTATGTCAACCCACCTCCTTTGATGATGACTTGCCCCCCCACCCCCTCCTCCCCCGATCGATCGTCTCCCCCGGGGCACCAGAGGCAATCAGGTGGTTGTGATTGGTGTCCCTCTCGCTCTCCTGACCCGTCCTGTCCACTCTCCATCAACCCGCTCTCTCCCCCTACCATTCCCTCCATCTCTCTGCACCATCCCAATCTCCCTGCCCCGCCGTCATGTGTCGCCTCCTCCGCTCACGTCAACTCTTCTTCGCTCTGTCTGTCCGCCTCTCTCTCTCTCTCTCCTCCCTCCATCCCTCTCTCCCTGCACCTCAGCCATCCAACCATCGTGTGTGCCTTAGCGCGTAAGCCAGTAACTTTACAAGTTAGGGGGTTTCTGCTGTGTATTCTTTGGCCTTGTACCCTCTCTGCACAGCAGACGCACAGTAAAGACAAGAGACATATCATGTAGACATAGGGGCCTAAACCATGAGCCAGAAACAGGGGTTAAAAGATGCCTTCCTCCACCCATCATCCTCCACTGTGCCTGGGCCAGGCCGGGCTCCATCGCTGGTATTGATCCAGAGACAAGGAGCTCATTGGGTGTGTGTGTTTGCTTGTCGGAGGGATCAGGGGAACCGCCCCCCCCCCCACACACACACACACACACAGACAGACAGGAAAGGACCATCGATTCGGTGTGTGTGTGGAGCGGTTAGACACGGAGGGATGGGCAATCTAATACACATAAGATGTGGTGTAGTGGTGCAGCGTGTGAGTGATATGAATGTACTGTATGCAATATGAAGTATGTGTGTGTGGTTACATGTCAAAGTGGGAGTAGAGGCCTGCACACGTGGGTCTGTATTTAAATCTCATTTGCAATATGTGTTTTGTATGTGTTTGAGTGTGTGTGTAGAGTCTGTTTAACAGTCTCCACGTGGGTGTGTGAAAGAGATTGAAAATCGCATGCGTGTGTGTGTCTATGTGGGCGCATACGTGCATGGGTACGTGTGTGTGTGTGTGTGTGTGCGTGCGTGCGTGCGTACGCTAGTCTTTTCGTCCCCAGTGCTCGGTCACTCATGCTGATAGGAGGAGAAGGCTAGGCTAGGCTAGGCTAGGCTAGGCTAGGCAGCGCCTAATAGGACCTGACGAGAGAAAGCTTAGCGCGGTCCTCGCCAAACCAGTCACGCTAGTCGCTACAACTGCTCAACCCTGCACTCTAAAACCTCCTGGACCAGGGATGAATGCACTCACTACTAGCGCACCTGACGCCAACTCACAAACTAAACCGCTCCAGTAATCTATAGGAAGTGTGGTAGTTGAGGGAGAGGGTAGGAGAGATAGGTTGAGAGAGGTGGGATAGTACCGAATTAGAGGAGTTGGGTACACGTGTGGAGTTAGATTGTGTTCATGCTTATATTATAGCAGATCATACTGTATGACTACACACTGACTAGTCATGTGTCTGAAATGGACAGGGTGAATGAGTGAAAGAGAGAGAGGTAGATGGAGGTAGACGAAGACAAATGATCCCGAGGTTTGGGTGGACGGAACGTTTTGTTAGGAAAAGTCGAACAAAGACAAATAGAACTATGCGGAGTTGTAAACAGCAAAGGAGAGAGGGATGAGGTGAAAAAAAGGGGGGGAGAAGAGAAGCACTGGTATGGACGGAGGAGATGGAAGGGGTGGCTATTAACGTTTGAGACATGCATTGGATCGGGGGAAGACGCGAGGTGCGAGTGATGGATGCAGAAGACAATGGGAGGAGAAGAGGAGAGACAGAGGAGGGATAGGAGGACGGCATGATGTACGTGAGCTGGAGAAAGGAGAAGAGTGTGGACGAGAGGAGAGGGGGAGGAAGGAGAATAATGTGGACGAGAGGAGAGGGGGAGGAAGGAGAAGAATGTGGACGAGAGGAGAGGGGGAGGAAGGAGAAGAGTGTGGACGAGAGGAGAGGGGGAGGAAGGAGAAGAGTGTGGACGAGAGGAGAGGGGGAGGAAGGAGAAGAATGTGGACGAGAGGAGAGGGGGAGGAAGGAGAAGAGTGTGGACGAGAGGAGAGGGGGAGGAAGGAGAAGAGTGTGGACGAGAGGAGAGGGGGAGGAAGGAGAAGAGTGTGGACGAGAGGAGAGGGGGAGGAAGGAGAAGAGTGTGGACGAGAGGAGAGGGGGGGAAGGAGAAGAGTGTGGACGAGAGGAGAGGGGAGGAAGGAGAAGAGTGTGGACGAGAGGAGAGGGGGAGGAAGGAAAATTGTAGTTTGGGGGGGTGAAGAGAGAGGATACTTGAAGAACAGTCGAGGCAGCCTGGAGAGATGGAGAGAGCGAGAGAGAGAGTGAAAGAGAGGGAGAGAGAGAGAGAGAGAGAGAGAGAGAGAGAGAGAGAGAGAGAGAGAGAGAGAGAGAGAGAGAGAGAGCAATATAGTTCTTAGAGAAGTACAGTGGAGCAGGGAAAGGGGAAGGCGAAGAAAGAATTCACTTGGACAGCTGTCATAACAGTTTCACCCTACTGTCTGACTGGACTGGTCTGACCTAGCTGAACTATGGAGAGAGCAGGGGAGAATGACTGCCCCCTCTCATTGAAGCCACGGAAGTTCAAGACCGACCATGCTACTGCAGGCATTGCTAGCAGAAAACAGGATCCCGATTAAAGGGAATGGAAAAATTGCAATCTTCATGTTTCAAAAAAAATATTCTAAGACAATCAAGGTTCCAATAATTGCTTCTAATAGACCAGATGTATTTCCTTGAACCAATTATTTTTAGTTAGTTGCCAATGGCAGCCTGCAGTACCCTGGTCGGCCTCCAATTTGAGTTATTCAATAAGAGGGGGCAGCACTGAGCTAGCCTGCAACATCACTTCCTGGAGTAGCTCAAACTGTGCATGTATCCATGAGATGCCATCTTAACCGACTTCATTTGGCTTCAATGCGCTATTGAGTCTTCACATAGGAATTAATGGTGTCACGTGATCGATGGCTTTGTCCATTCGTATACAGTCAATGGGAGGGAAGGAGGGAGTTAAGGTTGCAAGGGTGCACTTTAGAGGGAGGAGGAGGTGGGAGGAGGAGGAGGGAGGAGGAGGTGGGAGGAGGAGGAGGGAGTGGGAGGTGGAGGAGGAGGAGGGTGGAGGAGGAGAGAGGCTGAGGATGCTGATGCTGTTGACTGTGAGTCTGGAGGGGTGAACTGAAGTACTTGTTTCATGAGGCACAGTCACATCCACACACAGCACAGACACATTTCCACACAGCACAGACACATTCACACACAGCACAGTCACATTCACACACAGCACAGTCACATTCACATTCACACACAGCAGAGACACATTCACACACAGCACAGTCACATTCACACACATCACAGTCACACACAGCACAGCACAGTCACACACAGCACAGTCACATTCACATTCACACACATCACAGTCACACACAGCACAGTCACACACAGCACAGTCACACATAGCACAGTCACACACAGCACAGTCACACACAGCACATTCACACACATCACAGTCACACACAGCACAGTCACACACAGCACAGTCACACACAGCACAGTCACACACAGCACAGTCACACACATCACAGTCACACACAGCACAGTCACACACAGCACAGTCACACACATCACAGTCACACACAGCACAGTCACACACAGCACAGTCAAACACAGCACAGTCACATTCACATTCACACACATCACAGTCACACACAGCACAGCACAGTCACACACAGCACAGTCACATTCACATTCACACACATCACAGTCACACACAGCACAGCCACACACAGCACAGTCACACACAACACAGCACAGTCACATTCACACACAGCACAGCACAGCACAGTCACATTCACACACAGCACAGTCACACACAGCACAGCACAGTCACATTCACACACAGACACATTCACACACAGCACAGTCACACACAGCACAGCACAGTCACACACAGCACAGACACATTCACACACAGCACAGTCACACACAGCACAGCACAGTCACATTCACACACAGCACAGTCACACACAGCACAGTCACACACAGCACAGTCACACACAGCACAGTCACACACAGCACAGTCACATTCACACACAGCACAGTCACAGTCACACACAGCACAGCACAGTCACATTCACACACAGCACAGACACATTTGCCAATTTTGCTTCACTGAAAATTGCAAATGTCAAGCATATTCTGAATGTAATACACACACAAAAACTGCACTTACACATGAAGATAAATGTATGTAAACTACAGCCTAGACATGGCAAAATGTGCATGAAACAGTGAAATCTATTCACTCTTAGTTAGTCGTCTTAAAACAGAATCCTTCACAGAATGCAGTGACATCATAAAAAGTAACGTGTCTGCTCAGAGCTGAATGTGTTGACGTATACATAAGAAAACAGAGAGAGAGAGAAAACACAAACAGATCTTGAGCCCAATTTACGGCTTCTTCTAGTTTGAAAACAAAGAAGGCTAAAACCCGGGCCAAGTTGTCAGATTGACTGCCAGTTGAGTGTTCACAAAACACAGGCAGCGAACACAGCCCACAAAGCCACCCAAATAGGAATGGTTAACATTCGAGAGGGAATGCCTTGCTTTTGTACAACTTGTTTCTCTAAAACCAAGAATAGATCATTGGAATATAGTGTACAACAGGTATTTGTAGAGATGTTGTTTCAGAACACACTATACACTTTGACCTAAAACCTCTCATTCAGTAGAGTTGGGTCAGCCATTTTCATAGAGGCATTTCTCTAGTCTCTGTGAGAGTTCTTTCTCCCTGTCCCTTTATTTCCCCTTTCTCCAGTCAGCCAATTAATGAGCACATTTGTTTCATTCCAATAAACCAACAGAGGGATGAGAGAGGAGAAGAGATCAGAACAGAGGGATGAGAGAGGAAAAGAGATCAGAACAGAGGGATGAGAGAGGAAAAGAGATCAGAACAGAGGGATGAGAGAGGAAAAGAGATCAGAACAGAGGGATGAGAGAGGAAAAGAGATCAGAACAGAGGGATGAGAGAGGAAAATAGATCAGAACAGAGGGATGAGAGATGAAAAGAGATCAGAACAGAGGGATGAGAGAGGAAAAGAGATCAGAACAGAGGGATGAGAGAGAAAAAGAGATCAGAACAGAGGGATGAGAGAGGAAAAGAGATCAGAACAGAGGGATGAGAGAGGAAGGTCATAGAGGATTCACAGAAAGGGCCAGCTTAGAAGACCATGACTGGTAGAGCGAAGAAGGAATGTGTAGTTGTGTGTGTGTGTGTGCGTGCGTGTGTGCGTGTGTGTGTGTGCGTGCATGCGTGTGACTGGCAGACTGGAGGAAAATAAGTTACTGGTAGGACGGATATAGAAATTAGATATAGATATATGCCACAGATAGCTTCTAGAGCTATTCTAGCATTATACCAGACCTAGCAATGGCTGTAAATCCACCTCTATTGGATCATAACTTTTTGATTCTGTCGTTTCCTCCAGAGTGTGTGTGTGTGTGTGTGTGTGTGTGTGTGTGTGTGTGTGTGTGTGTGTGTGTTTGTGCGTGTGTGTGTGTGTGCGCATGTGTGTGTGTGTGTGGATGCTTGATAATGTAGACAGAGATGTACAGTGCCTTCTGAAAGTATTCATACCTATTTCGTTGAGTCACATCCTGAATTCAAAATGGATTAAATATACTTTAAAAAAAAACACGTTTTTATACATTTTTGCAAATTTAGCAATTTGTATTTTTAAATGAAATACAGAAATCTCTCATTTATATAAGTATTCTCACCCCTGAGTCAATACTTTGCACAAGCCCATTTGAATTACAATTACAGCTGTGAGTCTTTCTGGGTAAGTCTCTAACAGCTTTCAACACCTGGATTGTGCAACATTTGCCTGTCAAATTGGTTGTTGATCATTGCTAGACAACCATTTTCAGGTTTTGCCATAGATTGTCAAGTAAATTTAAGTCAAAACTGTAACAGCCACTCAGGAACATTCACTGTCTTCTTGGTAAGCAACTCCAGTTTAGATTTGGCCTTGTTTTAAGGCTATTGTCCTGCTGAAAGGTAAATTAATCTCCCAGTGAATTGCTTTCCCACATTTTTTTGCAGTATTACTTTAGTGCCTTGTTGCAAACAGTATACATGTTTTGGAATATTTGTATTCTGTACAGGCTTCTTTCTTTTCACTCTGTCAATTAGGTTAGTATTGTAGAGTAACTACAATGTTGTTGATCCGTCTTATCACAGCCATTAAACTCTGTAACTGTTTCACCATTGGCCTCATGATTAGCGGTTTTCTTCCTCTCCGGCAACTAAGTTAAGGACACCTGTATCTCTGTAGTGACTGGGTGTTCAGTCCCTGTATGGTCAATGCAGCACAATGTTGATGACAATGATGTTGTTTCGACTTTGCGTCTTAATATAAATCCACAAGCGTTTTATAATTACACTATACTTTTTGTTTCTTACATCTGCAAACAGTTAGTGTATCTTTTCTTAGCAAGTTGTGGCTAAATCGTGTTAGCCACTAATGCTAATAGCTAGTTAGCTGTCTAGCTAAGAAATGTACAGAGTAAGAGCAAACGTAGCTACAGTTGGAGTCAGAAGTTTACATACACTTAGGTTGGAGTCATTAAAACTTGTTTTTCAACCACTCCACAAGTCGGTTAGGACATCTACTTTGTGCATGACACAAGTCATTTTCCCAACAATTGTTTACAGACAGATTATTTCACTTATGACTCACTGTATCACAATTCCAGTGGGTCAGAAGTTTACATACACTAAGTTGACTGTGCCTTTAATCAGCTTGGAAAATTACATAAAATTATGTCATGGCTTCAGAGGTTTCTGATAGGCTAATTGACATCATTTGAGTCAATTGGAGTTGTAGCTGTGGATGTATTTCAAGGCCTACCTTCAAACCCAGTGCATCTTTGCTTGACATCATGGGAAAATCAAAAGAAATCATCCAAGACCTCAGAATTGTTTTTGTAGAAGTCTGGTTCATCCTTGGGAGCAATTTCCAAATGCCTGAAGGTACCCCGTTCATCTGTACAAACAATAGTACACAAGTAGAAACACCATGGGACCACGCAGCCGTCATACCGCTCAGGAAGGAGACAATCAGAATGGAGATAGACCCATTGAAATCCCTTAAAATGTATGTGTTGATACCCTATGGTAACACACTACTCATAAAGCACATTTAGAATTTGTATTATTCAAAAACATGAAATACTGTCAAACACTGTCCAAAATGTGAAAAATACTGTGATGTGATATTCTGCCCATATTATCCAGCCCTACTTCACCATGCTCAAAGGGATATTCAATGTCTGCTTTCTTTTACCCATCTATCAATAGCTTCCCTTCTTTGTGGGGCATTGGAAACCCTTATGCTTGGCTCGCAGTTGATATTCCAATTCATCCCAAAGGTGTTCAATGGGGTTGAGGTCTGGGCTCTGTGCAAGCCAGTCAAGTTCTTCCATACCGATCTCGACAAACCATTTCTGTATGGACTGCTTTTTGTGCACAAGGGCATTGTCATGTTGAAACAAGGAAGAGCCTTCCCCAAACTGTTTCCACAAAGTTGAAAGCACAGAATCCTCTAGAACAGGTATTCCCAAACTGGGGTACGCGCAATGCCGCCGGGAGTACGTCAAATAAACCTGTGATTCACATTTGTTTTATTAAAACGGCAGTCCCGTTCTGTGAGCTTGTGTGGCCTACCACTTCACGGTTGAGTCGCTGTTGCTCCTAGACGTTTCCACATCACAATAACAGCACTTACAGTTGACTGGTGCAGCTCTAGCAGGGCAGACATTTGACGAATTGACTTGTTGGAAAGGTGGCATCCTATGACGGTGCCACGTTGAAAGTCACTGAGCTCTTCAGTAAGGCCATTCTACTGCCAATGTTTGTGTGTGCAGATTGCATGGTTGTGTGCTCAATTTGGACACAACTGTCAGCAACGGCAGTGGCTGAAATAGCCGATTCCACTAATTTGTAGGGGTGTCTACATACTTGTGTTTATATAGTGTGTTGTGTGACTCGTGAAGCACATTTTTACTCCTAAACTTATTAAGGCTTGCCAATAACAAAGGGGTTGAATACTTTCTGACTCCAGACATTTCAGCTTTTCATTTGCTATTAATTCCACTTTGGTATTATAGGGTATTGTGGGTAGGCCGGCGACAAAAAATATAAATGCAATCCATTTTAAATTCAAGCTGTAACATAACCAAATTTGGAAAAAGTCAAGGTGTCTGACTACTCTCTGAAGGCACTACTTTGTCTCTACAGACAGGGGTTAATTAAGTCAGAGCATACTGCCCACTGAGGAGGGATACACAACCTTCAGAGAGCCCTATCACAATCCAACCATCAAAACTCCTGTGGCTAAGTCTACGTATCAAATTGCACCTTATTCCCTATGTAGTGCACTACTTTTGACCAGGGCACAATATTGGGAATTGGGGGCCATTTGAGACACTAGCCTCTCTCTCCAATTAATCACACAGTAGGTGTCCTGTCATTCTGAAAGCTGATTGGCTCACAGAGCCGATTCCCTGTGCGAGGGTGCCAAGTTCAATAAGCATCGTCAGCATTGGTTGTTTTTAACAGTAGCTATATTCATTAGCTAATGTACACTCCAGAGAGAGAGAGACTGAGTATTATACTGTAGGAACAAAAAGTGACATTCGCAAACCCCAAGGGCAGCATTGTTAGAGCTGTGGTTAAGTAAGCGAATAAAATCGATGTGTTCTGGTCGCAGAAACAATAAAATAGATCTCGATTGAGACACGACTTCAGTCTCCTTCATAATGACAGTGTATGCGGTTGTTTTTGTGTGTGCGTATTCGTGTAAGTGTAAGTGTGTGTGTGTGGGTGGGTGTTCACACGTGTATATGCGTGTGTCTGTCTACCGTGCTGCTCTGCTGCTTTCCTGGTCTCCGAACGCAACGTGCCACGAAGACAAACTTTGAGCAAACGCACCGGTACATATCAACCCTTCCCTTTAGGTTAGACTAAGTAACTGAGGTTCGTTTAGGCAGCCTGATTGGCAAGGGGTGGTTCCTCCTAGATTCAGCAGTTAATTTGTTTATTAGCTTCAACAGCTTGCTAATGAGATGCCTATGCCGCCTGCTGCCTGGTGCTTTCTGCCTGGTGAAGAGAGAGAAGTAGGAGGATCACAGGTGTGTAACACTATACAGATGAAGTCGGAGGTTGGAGTCATTAAAACCCGTTTTTCAACCACTCCACAAATGTCTTGTTAACAAACTATAGTCATTTTTCCAACAATTGTTTACAGACAGATGATTTAACTTAAAATTCACTGTATCACAATTCCAGTGGGTCAGAAGTTTACATACACTGAGTTGACTGTGCGTTTAAACAGCTTGGAAAATTACAGGGAATGATGTCATGGCTTTAGAAACTTCTGGTAGGCGAATTGACATCATTTGAGTCAATTGGAGGTGTACCTGTGGATTTATTTCAAGGCCTACCTTCAAACTCACTGCCTCTGCTTGACATAATGGGAAAATCTAAAGAAATCAGCCAAGAAATAGACCTCAGAAAAATAATTGTAGACCTCCACAAGTCTGATTCATTCTTGGGAGAAATTTCCAAACGCCTGAAGGTACCACGTTCATATGTACAAACAATAGTACGCAAGTATAAACACCATGGGACCACGCAGCCGTCATACCGCTCTCCTAGAGATAAACGTACTTTGGTGCGAAAAGTGCAAATCAATCCCAGAACAACAGCAAAGGACCTTTTGAAGATGCTGGAGGAAACAGGTACAAATGTATCTATATCCACAGTAAAACGAGTCCTATATCGACATAACCTGAAAGTACGCTCAGCAAGGAAGAGGACACTGCTCCAAAACCACCCTAAAAAAGCCAGACTATGGTTTGCAACTGCACATGGGGACCATTTGACCATTATGACCATCGTTATGTTTGGAGGAAAAAGCGGGAGGCTTGCAAGCCAAAGAACACCATCCCATCCATGAAGCACAGGGGTGGCAGCATCATGTTGCAGGGGTGCTTTGCTGCAGGAGGGACTGGTGCACATTCACAAAATAGATGGCATCATGAGAGAGGAAAATTATGTGGATATAGTGAAGCAACATCTCAAGACATCAGCTTGGTCGCAAATGGGTCTTCCAAATGGACAATGACCCCAAGCATACTTCCAAAAGTTGTAGCAAAATGGCTTAAGGACAACAAAGTCAAGGTATTGGAGTGGCCATCACAAAGCCCTGACCTCAAACCTATAGAAAATTTGTGGGCAGAAATGAAAAAGCGTGTGCGAGCATGGAGGCCTACAAACCTGACTCAGTTACACCAGCTCTGTCAGGAGGAATGGGCCAACATTCACCCAACTTATTGTGGGAAGCTTGTGGAAGGCTACCCGAAAAGTTTGACCCAAGTTAAACAATTTAAAGGCAACGATACCAAATTCTAATTGACTGTATGTAAACTTCTGACCCACTGGGAATGTGATGAAAGAAATGAAAGCTGAAATAAATCATTCTCTCCACTATTATTCTGACATTTCACATTCTTAAAATAAAGTGGTGATCCTAACTGACCTAAGACAGGGAAATTTTACGAGGATTAAATGTCAGGAATTGTAAAAAAAAAAACGGAGTTTAAATGTATTTGGCTAAGGTGTATGTGAACTTCCGACTTCAACGGCATATACAAAAGTATGTGGACACCTATCTACTTTCAACTCCTATCAACTCCTTTCAACTTTCAACTCCTATAAACTCCTTTCAACTTTCAACTACTATAAACTTTCAACTCCTATCTACTGCTATCAACTTTCAACTCCTATCTACTCCTATGAACTTTCAACTCCTATCAACTCCTATCAACTTTCAACTCCTATCAACTCCTATCCCACTGCTCTGCATCTGTCAGCCTGTGGGCCGGAATACCCATACCTGTTGGGAGTGTGTGTGTGGCATGCGAATGTGTCAGTCTGTGTATTTCATGCATGTTTATGTACTGTATGTGTACATGGAGTGAGTGAATAAGTATGTGTGTGTGTGTGTTTGTGTATAAGTTGTAAGTGTGTGTACAGGTATGAGTAAGTGTGTGTGTGTGTGTGTGTGTGTGTGTGTGTGTGTGTGTGTGTGTGTGTGTGTGTGTGTGTGTGTGTGTGTGTGTGAGGTGTGTGTACATGATTTAAATCCACAATTTTCCTGACTTAATTACAAGACGGTTCTGTCTGTGTAATGACCTGGGTGTGATTTGCATAGAGGGGAAGGAGGGCACGAGGTGTGTGTTTGTGTGTTTTTGTGTGCGTGTTTGTGTGTGTGTGTGTGTGGGGCCGAGTAAAGGGTGTAACTACAGCTGTGCAGCTGAGCACCCTATAGCGAGGAGACAGGTGATGGAGCGGACAGGGGTAGAGGGGGGCATGGCTCCGGTCACGGCCAGCCTAGGAGGTGCCCTACCTGGGGGGAGAGGGGCATGGGGCTGGGACTAGAGCACAGGCTGGAGCACAGAGCGATGGAAAGATAGCAGGTGCTAGAGCAGAGGCCAGGGTTTGGAGAGAGAGAGAGGGAGAGAGAGAGGGAGAGAGAGAGAGAGAGAGAGAGGGAGAGAGAGGGAGAGAGAGCGAAAGAGAGAGAGAGAGAGAGAGAGAGAGAGAGAGAGAGAGAGAGAGAGAGAGAGAGAGAGAGAGAGAGAGAGAGAAAAGACAGAAAGAAAGAGAGAGGGAGAGCGCAGGTGTGGCCTGGACCTAGCAGCTGTTACGAGGCTGTAGAGGGATGAGGGCCAGCTTGTGTTTGGCATGTGTGTGTGTTTGTGTGTGTGTGTGTGTGTAAACCCATGAGTAACTCCTCTCTCCATCGTCCAATCTCGCCGTCCATCTAGCCTCCTGTCCTTAGCTGTGTGGCTGTCTTCAGCCTTGTGCTCTCAAGGTCTGTGTGTGTCTGGTGTCCTCTTCTCTCTACTGTATATTATGGACGGTTACCGCGGGTTAAGTAGGAAGGGGTCTTTCCCTGTCAATCACGCAGCAGCCATTGGTCACATCCTTGACCTTGTCCTTCAGTGTTATTACCGTTCCTAATTTATGTGTGTGTGCGTGTGTGTGTGTGTGTGTGTGTGTGTGTGTGTGAGTGAGTGCTTGAGGAGTCGTGTGCACATGTGACATGACTAATACACACATTTGGCCATATGCATACGCGCACACACACACACACACACACACACACACACACACCCCTCCCTTCCCCTCTCCCCTCCCCAGAAGCTGCAGTAGAGTAGTGGGGTAGCTGGAACTCCAGAGAGCCAGGGGAAAACCAGGGGGTAGAAGAGAGGGAGTAATGGGGAGAGAGAGGGAAGGCAGGGTAATGGTGTGAGGAAGGAGAGGTGATGGGGTGAATGTGTAACTAACGATCCGACGCTTAGGAGGATTTTTTCCTGTATTGAAGGTGCAGTAGCCATGAAACGATCTCTCCTCACAATGGAAACAAATGGAAACGACTCATGTTGTACAGTGCCTAGCGAAAGTGTACACACCCCTTTGACAGTCTTCACATAGTGTTGCCTTAAAATTAAAACCTAAAAAAGGGATCACATTTGATTTTTGTTCATACCGATCTGCACAACCTTCTCCACATTTTCAAAGTCAAAGAAAGTTATAGAAGATATTTCTAATTAATATCTATTTATTTATTTTGTCTTGATTGGGTATGTCTTCCCAGAGTCAATACCTGGTGGAAGCACCTTTGGCAGCCATGACGGCTGTGAATCGTTTTGAATAATATTCTACCAACTCTTAGGGCAACATATTGTCCATTGTTTTTATCAACGCTGCTCAAGATCAGTACATTTGGTTGGGAATCATTGATGGACAGCAATATTCAAACCTTGCCTCTGATTTTCAGTTATATTTAAGGTTAGACAACTGAGACTGGACCACTCAGGAACACTCCAAACCTCTTGGAAAGCCATTCTGGTGTATTTTTGGAACAAAAATGTGTGCAATTGTCTCGCTGAAAGATACAACTTTATCCCAGGGTTCAAATTCCTCAATTCTGACCTGGGCGTTTGCTCCTTTCACATTTCTTCTGATCCTGACTGTCACATATACTCCCTCTCTCTCTCCGTCCTCTAGGTCGTCAGGCTGCTGATTATCCCGCACACCTGCCACCATCGTTACGCGCACCAGCGCCTCATGACTCTCACCTGGACTCCATCATCTCCTTGATTAATTTCCCTATATCTGTCACTCCCCTTTGGTTCTTTCCTCAGGTGTTATTGACTCTGTTTCATGTCGGTGCGTTGTTTGTGTTTCGTGGTTATTGTTTTGTTTATTTATTAAAACACTCACTCCCTGTACTTGCTTCCCGACTCTCACTCGTTACACTGAAAAACGACCCAGTCCCTGGCAATGACAAGCATACCCATAACAGGATGCTGCCACCACAATACTTGAACATGTGTTGTATTGGATTTGACCAAAACCTGTAGTTTTGAATTTAGGCCAAAAAGTGAATGCCTTTAGCGTGTTTCTTGCAGTATTACTTAACGGCTTTGTTGCAAACAGAATTCATGATTTGGAGCTGAGTTTTTAAAACTTTATTTTCACTTGTCATACAGACCACTAATGTTGAGTGAATGCAATGTTGTTGATCCCATAGTATATTCAAGTATTGTGGTGGCAGCATCATGTTATGGGAATGCTTGTCACCATCAGGGACGTGGGAGTTTGTTAGGATCAAAAGAAATATGAAAGGAGCGAAGCCCAGGAAAAAAAATAGAGTAAAACCCGCCTGTCTTCTGAAAACCTAATCCTGGGAAATCATTTTTTTCCGCTGGCAATTACACACATTTTAATGCCAAAGACATTACCAGAATGGCTTTCCAAGATGTGTTGAGTGTTCCTGAAAGGTTCAGTTTCTGTCCTGACTTAAGTCTGCTTAAAATGATCTGAGACAAGGTTTAAATATCGCTGTCCATCAATGATGAGCTTGAGCAATTTTGACTAAAGCAATGTGTTGTCTAAGAGTTGTGCAAGGTTGGTAGAATATTATTCAAAATGATTCACAGGAGTAATGGCTGTCAAAGGTGCTTCCACCAGGTATTAATTCTGGGATGTGAAGACATACTTAATCAATACATCCTCATTTTATATTTCTTAGTAATTTGGAATAAAACATTTTTAAAATCTTTCACTTTGGAGGGCGGAGCTAGCATGTTGGAGTGAACGGCTGTGCGTGAGAGGCTCCTGCAACTTTTTTGCGAAATAATCTAATTTAACCTACTTTATGGCACTTTTTACAACAAACGTTTCTTTCTAATACAAGATTGTAACTTTTTATATGAAAATGCCGAGTAATAAGCGACCAAAGGACAATAAATCCACAGCGGAGGCCCCACTAAACAACGAGACAGACATGGCGGGAGGCACCTGCAACAACGTGACACTTACAGAACTTACCCGGGCTTTGGGGGAGCTACGTGTTGCTATAGCTGAGGATCTTAAGACCACTATTGCTGAACTGGACACCAAAATCGAGAGCATCATTCGAACGGTCGCTTCGCATGGCCAGAGTATTGTGGACCTTGAGAAAGCTTCTGAATTCAACGCTGGTAGGATCGACGAGTTAGAGAAGCTATGCACGTCATTGCAGGATACTGTGCAGAGGCTTTCTGTGAAAGTGGTGGACCTGGAGGGCCGATCCAGACGTAATAACCTTCGCGTTGTTGGTCTGGCAGAGGGGGTAGAGGCGGGCTCTCGCCCCACTGACTTCTTCGCCAAGCTATTGAAGGATGCAATGGGATCGGATGTTTTGGATTCGGATCCCCAGCTGGACCGCGCACATCGCTCCCTTGTCCCAGTGCCTGGACCGGGCAAACGTCCTCACCCAGTAATCATCTGTTGTCACAGTTTCAAGACCAAGGATCTTATCCTGCGTGAAGCTCGAATGAGGGGCAACCTGTCACATAAAGGGCATCCATTCCGTGTCTATGAGGATTATGCGCCCGATGTGGCAAAGCATCGCGCCGACTACAGAGATGTCATGACCAAACTCTACAAACTCCATCTTCGCCCAGCCTTACTCTTCCCTGCAAGGCTAAGAATTACCCCGCCTTCCGGTGAGAAGATTTGGCTCTCCTCGGTTTTGGACGCAGAGAAGTTTATCCGGGGATATACACCAATCCCCCGTACAGGTTAGAGTGCCTTGTTATTGCGTGTTAGGGTCTGCTCATGGACTCGAATCCATACTATACCATATTGGGTGAAAACGTATTAAACGGGCTCAACAAGGGCTACCGAACATGTAAGACGCTGAGCAGACCAATGGATGGCGGTCAGAGCTCTCAATTAACGTTACATTCACTTTCATCCCGGCTGTGCTCAGCGATGCATATTTTTTACTTCCAGGTCACTGACACCTTCGGACGGATATACTTATATTCCCCCACTTTTGTTTTGTTTCGTTATTTATTTTACAATCCTTACATTATTCTTACTACCATACCATTTATTTATTGCTTGCAGGAGACTGGGGGTGATGGTTGGGAGGGGGCAGACACCTGGGTAGCAGGTTGATGTTTTGTGCCGTTCTGCCTTTGTCTGGCCGTGGGCCTCTCTCCCGACTAGAGTCCCACCAGCCCTCTGTAGTGCTTATGTCTGTGTAGGTGTGCGTACATATAATTACTA